>NC_057735.1:5094431-5160109 GCF_004010195.1 Chiloscyllium plagiosum
CACCCTCCTCTCTCCTCCCCCACCCATCACCTGCTCTGATCTAAACTCTGTTCTATGTCACTGTTCTACCTTTAACAAAAGTTTTTGTCTATGTTACTCTCGATATCATTCTGTTTTCCTTTGAATTCGGGATAGATTTTGAGAAATCAAGTGCAAATCTCCTTGTTTCTGTGGGATGTTGTTTTTCTGATGGTTACCCAGTCACAGTCGCTTGACTATTTAGTCCCTGCTAGGCCTCTGTAACTTCTTGGCAACACCTTTTTTTCCTTTGTCACTCTCAAATGAAGGGGTGATGAAAAATAACCATCGAGCAGGTGACAATTATTTTCAGCTAAACCTGTACCTCTAACCAATCGCCATTGCTTGTGTGCACAGTATAACAGCGACATTGATGGAATGTTCCTCATTTCAGGAGGCAGTCTGAATAGCGGGACAGTGTGATTAAGATATAAAGCACCTTCTAGAAACACCCTGTACAGGAAACTTGCAAATCATGACTCAGGGCAGATTTAGTGTGTGATTATAACTTTACAGCGCAACATCATTTCTGAAATTTACCACAGCAATGTTGGAAATGAAAATTTGCCAATTCTATGTAACCCAGTGGAAATGTGCCAGCATGTTATCCAATCTCTGCATTGCTATACGTGTCCATGCATTTAAATCGACTCAGTGTATCGCCACAGAATGCAGACACATACATTTGTTCAAAGCACAATAAAGACAGACTCAGTGCTCCTTAAGTACATGTTGGTGAGCTAAGCCTCAACAGGAATAGGCCAAGATGTGGCGAGACATTGCTAATGTGGCCAGTAGCAACATTGACATCAATCAATGACAGATGGATCAATAGGAGGCATGGTTCCCACATTTGACTTGGCTACCCCGATTGGCTTACTTTCTCTAGGAGATTGTAAGGGTATGGTCGTAGCTACAAGATGACCCTGGGGCTAGAATCATACAATGGTTACAACACAAGAGCCCATTCGGCCCATCGTGTCTGTGGGGGCGACTCAACTAGTTCCACTCCCCTGCCTTTTCTCTGTAACCCTGAAAATATTTTCTGATCAGATAATTATTGAATTCTCCTTGAAAGCCAAGAGTGAACCTGCATAGCCAAGCAGGAGACTGGAAGAACACAGCGAGCCAGGCAGCATCAGGAGGTGGAGAAGTCAACGTTTCGGGTATAACCCTTCTTCAGGACTGGATGTGGTGGTGGGGGGAGCTATTGATGAAGAGGAGGGTGAGGGGGATAGCGAGGTGGGGAGAGTGTGCTCAGGCAGCACATTGTGGCTGGAAACTAGTTGCTGTGTAAAAGTGTTGTTCCTCATGTCGTTATTGTATTAATTATTTCAAATCTGTGATTTAATCCTCTGGCTCTCCACACTCAGGAGCAGTTTCTCCAAAGTATTGTTTCTGGGCACCACATGACAACACAAGGGAAAGTGTACTTGTATTATTCTCTGAAGGGAACACATTTGCAGGGCCACAAAGGACGATTTGATTTGATTTATTACTGCCATGTGTACTGAGATACAGTGAAAAATGTTGTCTTATGTGTTATACAGGCAGATTATACTATAGCCGAAGAGTGTGGTGCTGGAAAATCACAGCCGGTCAGGCAGCATCACAACCATTTCTGGAGGCTTTAGATTTGTTGTAGGTACTGGTTGTCCTGGACAGGTCCAAACTGTGATGGTCTGAATGTAATCCGAAGTCCATGCGGGATCAGTCAGTTCCGTAGGCAGGGGCTGATGAAGGAGATGGTAGGAGGTCAGCTTCAGGACGTGGCTGAAAAGCTTCAGGGCAGAGGAGATGACCTCGTGGGTGCAATGAGAGAGAGAGAGAGAGAGACTCACTGAGATCCTTGTCGAGGGAGGAGGAGAACTCCTTCAAAGTAGGCATCCTTAAGAGTCTCCGCAGTAAGGTTAAAATCAACTACGAGGGAGTGAGGACTACAGATGCTGGAGATCAGAGTCGAGAGTGTGGTGCTGGAAAAACACAGCAGGTCAGGCAGCACGCTATACCGTACAAGTGTAACAGAACAGAGATTAGGATACAGTATTATAGCTGCAGAGAAGGTGCAGAGAGATGAACATTAACATTAAAGAAGTCCATTTAAAAGTCTGATAATAGCAGGGAATAAGTTGTTCTTGAATCTGTCGGTACTTGTCTTCAAACTTTCATACCTTCTGCCCGACAGAAGAGGGTGGAAGAGAGTTATAACTGGGTGGGAGGGGTCTTTTATTATGTTCATTGTTTTCCTGAGGCAGTAGGAAGTCTAGATGGAGTCACTGGATGGGAGGCTGGTTTGTGTGATGGGCTGTGCTGTGTTTACAACTCTCTGTCGTTTCTTTCAGTCTTGGGCAGAGCAGTTGCTGTACCAAGCTGTGATGCATCCGGATAGGATGCTTTCTATGGTGCATCTATAAAAATTTATCACAGTCTTTATGGACATGCTGAATTTCCTTAGCCTCCTGAGGAAGTGGAGGCGTTATTGTTCTTTCTTGACTGTCATGTCAATGTGAGTGGACCAGAAAAGATTGTTGGTGATCATCACTCGCAGGAACCCTCCGCTCTCAATCATCTCTACCTCAGCATCATTGAAGCAAAAGAGTGAGATTTGTTCTGTTGCTTTCCACAGAAATCTGGCTGCATATGATGGGGCTAAATTTCTCCTTCTGTGCTGTTACCATTCTGCAATTTGAGCATCTCAACCCATTTCACACATTCAGTACTTGACATCTTTTCTAAAAAAAATGCAGCAATGTGGTCCCTACTGTGTCTGAGAGTTGTCTGGTAGCCAATGGCCTACTACTCTTTGCTCATGGTGGTTGAAAGAAGAATATTGGGAGGGACAAACACAAAAATTATTGACTATTTTTGTTTGAGTTGTGTTTTTAGTACGTAGGCCTGAAAATTGGCTTAACGCCTGACCTGATAACAGGACTTTAGACAATACAATACTCAGCACATGAGAATCAGCAAATGATATGAGACTCTAACAGAAGACATTCCAGCCCAGGATAAGAATTATACCAGTTCAAGATGCAGGTAACGGACATTCAAGATTCTAGACACACCAAGCCCTAAATCTGGTCCCAAAGCTTAACATGGAATTGCTAAAAAAAGTACAAAATCTGTGAGGAACAATCTCTGAGGATCATGGAGATTATTTCTTCAAAGGATTTCGTGGAATGATTCCAGCACAAGAGGCCATTTGGCCCATCATACATGCACCAGCTCTGTATAAAAGCATGTTCAGCTACTTCCACGGAGCTTCCTTTTCCCTTAACCCTGTAAACTTTCTTATTCAGCTAATATCTAATTCTATCTTGAATGTCTTGTTTAATGTGTTCAAACAAGTCGATTAACAATAATTAGGCTGAGGATCTATTCCTGATGAAGGACTTATGCCCAAAATGTCAACTCTCCTGCTCCTTGTTCCAGCACTACAGTTTTTGACTCATCACTTACTGGGGTCAGTATCTGGTGATGCTACACTCTCTCGTGATGGCCGCTGGCCAGCTTAAACATGAGAAATAATCCACTTGTGTAACTTGAAGATCAGATGGTCAGGAGCAACAGTTCTTAACAGTCCCAGATTGTTGTTACAAATATTCCTCCACCTTCTTCATCTTCCTCCCTGACCATCTGGAAGAAGACTTCAAGTATGCTCTAATTTCTTCAGATGTTGATTGATAAGAACCATCAATTGAGAGTGGTAAATGATGTGCTCCTTTCACAGCTTTCTGCACTTCAATCATTTCAAAACTGTTTGATTTTTGTTCCCCTAAACCATTCCTGCACTTGGCACTGTTCCGACTGCAGTATAGTCATTGCTGATGCAGACCTAAGAAATTAATGAAAGAAAAGTCTTGGGGTGGGTGAGAGGGAGTAACACAAGATGTTGCAGGTGATAATCAGGATGGTGGGAGGTAGGTAGAGTAGCAGAGACAGAATGAGTGTGAGGTATTGAAGAGAAGACGGTGATACTTATGTTGACGGAGTAAAGAGATCATTGACCTTCCTTCTACAGCACTGAGCATCCCTGTAGACAGCTGAGACTTCACTGACCTGGGTGGTAACATCGGACCAGGCTGGCATGTACCAGTGTGGCCTCCACTGCTCCAAGTCGTGGACACCCAGCCCTACCTCATCCAGCAGGACCTGCCTGCAGAGTGGGCACTTATCCCCTGCCTGCCACTGTCTGGGGCAAACGTCAAGCATGATTTTGGGGCAGCTTCACAATGCCATTGCGTATCTGGATATACAATACCCTTTCAAAGATGGTGATGATGCCAGGGATATCAGTCCATTCTGAGAAACCTCAGCAGGGATCCACTGTTCTGGATATAGCGACTGGGAGCAAGGAGCCTCAAACAGGATGAACAGAATGACAAAGGGGCTGGGAAGGTAGGTAGTTAATGAGGTGAGATAGTGTGAGAGAATCTTACTGAGTCTCATAGATAGAAACCCTTCATGAAAAACAATGCAACTGATCGTTAGGCAAAAAAGCCCCATGAGATTCAGCCTTATATTTTTCTGATTTAAATATATGAGGTTCTTTTAAATTCATACTCTGCTTATGGGTGTCACTGGCTGGACCCACTGTTATTGTCCATCCCTAACTGCCCTTGAGAAGGTGGTGGTGAGTGGCCTTCTTAAACCACTGCAGTCCATTGCTTGTAAGAATTCCGACAATGCCGTTAGGAAGGGAGTTCTAGGGTTTTGAGAGTGAAGGGGTGACTGTATATTTCCAGTACTTTGGGAAGGAATCAATTCATTTAGTTTTACTTATTTCGTGTGTCTAAATGTTACGGACATCACTCTTGGCTTTTCAGCAAACATTTCCAGCAACTAGGGGGTGGCATGGTGACTCAGTGGTTAGCACTACTGCCTCACAGCACCAGGATCCCAGGTTCAATTTCAGCCTCGGGCAACTGTCTGTGTGGAGTTAGCACATTCTCTGCGTGGGTTTCCTCCGGGTGCTCCGGTTTCCTCCCACAATCCAAAGACGTGCAGGTCAGGTGAACTGGCCATGCTAAATTGCCCGTAGTGTTAGATGCATTAGCCAGAGGGAAATGGGTATGAGTGGGTTACTGTTTGGAAGGTTGGTGTGGACTGGTTGGGCCGAAGGGCCTGTTTCCACACTGTAGGGAATCTAATCTAAATAAGAAGCTGATTGGGTGAGAAGAGAAAATGATATTTCAAGAATCAGGTAATACATCAATTAAAAACGACATTACTGGTTATATAGAATTCAGAAGTATAAAGTTATGTTAAACATAGTGCGAGGAGAGGAGAGGGCTTTAAAAAAGACATAGGGGCAAAATATATACGCAGAGAGTGATTCACATGGAATGAACTTCCTGAGGAAGTGTTGGATGCAGGCACAGTTACAATGTTTAAAGGACACTTAGATAAATACGTAAATAGGAAAGGTTTGGGGGGAGTGTGGGCCAGGAGCAGGCAGATGGAACTAGTTTAGTTTGGGATTATGTTCGGCACAGAAGGGTCTGTTTCCATGCTATCTGACTCTATGGTTCTGTGTAGAGGTCCATGGTCAGGTTTCATTAGATTCTAAGTCTCAGAACATTGTTCACTGCTTTGATCTCTATATTTAAAAATGTGAAACCTGTGGAAGGTACTAAAGCATTTGCAAGGAGACCATTAGAATTGATACAACTATCGGATAAATGGTACAAGTTGGGAGTTTTTCTTCAGAAATGAAATGTCTTACAGATGTTATGGTAGTTATGGTTACAATTACAAGTAAGTTTTATAGGGTAGATACAGGAGATGTAAAACTGATGGGATGCAAATGCAGGACAGTTACAATGATTTGATGAGTCTGAATATCAAAATGGCTAATATAATGGTGGCCTCCCATTTTCAGATGGCACTGGTAATACCAAATAGCTCAGATGGGATTCAGGATCAGTCTATGTGCAGCTGATGTCAGCATGTTCTGGGCTTTGAAGTGTTGCATTGCAAAAAGAGGGTTTTTTTTTAAATTAATTCACTCAAGGTTGTGAGTATCTTTGGCTAGACCAGGATTTATTTCCCATTCCTGTTATCCAGAGGGCAGTTGAGAGCTAACCACATTGCTGTGGATCCGGAATCACACATATGGATCAGACCAAGTAAGGATGACAGATTTCCTACCTAAAAGGACATTAGTGAACCAGATGGGTTTTTCCCAACAATTGGCGATGGTTTCATGTTCATCATTAAACCCTTAATTCCAGATTCTTTATTGAATTCAAATTCCACCATCTGCCATCGTGGTATTTGAATCCAGGTCCCCAGAACATTAGCTCAGTTTCTGGATTCACAGGCATAATACCACTAGGTCCTTGCCTCCCTATTCAACTCATTGTGCCTGCACTGGCTCCAGTATCTAAAGCCAATCTCCTGCTTTTCCCCCATATCCCTTTGCACTACTTCCATCTAAATGATCACCCTCTGGAATGCCTCAGTTGAACCTGCCTCCACCACATTTCCAGGCAGTGCATTCCACACCCGAATTATTCACTAAGTTTATTTTCTCACATCACTCTTGCTTCTTTTGCACATCACTTTAAATCTATACCCTCTCAGTGACATCAGCACCAGCACATGGTAGTTAGCTTTTAAAGGTGATGGCCTAATCTTGGTTGATGAATGATCAAATCGATTTGATTATTTCCAATCCACTTCATTGTACTAGCAGAATGAGCATTGCCACATTACTGGAAGGAAGGAAATGCACAGGTTGCTGCAAAGTTGACGGACAAACGTAAAACATACTGGCAGCATGTTGTTATGACTATGTCGCTGGATAATGATGTCACATGGAAACATTGTGTTCCCATGTGTGTATGTTCATCACTCCACCAGTTTCTGGGATTCACAGTAAATGGTGACTAGTTCCAAATGACTCCAGTGGGAAAATAAGGAGAGACATCATCACTCAGAGGCTGGTTAGAATGTGGAGTTCTCTGGCACAGAAAGAGTATGAAATAAGCAGCATGGATGTTTTCAAGAGGAAACCAGACAGCTACACGAGAGGGAAGGGAATAGAATGATGTGCTGAAAGCTTGTGAAGTGGCAGATTGAGCCATGTGAGAATCATGTAGAGTGTAAGAACCACCATTGACAATTGTTACAAAGACCCTTCATATTTATTGTTTCATGAAGGGCTTAAATTTTGAAGTATAACAAATAGTCCTGTGGTAGTACAGAACCTGTGCATTACTGAGAAACATGGCACTGTTCTTTACAGATGGAAACAAAATATACATGCTCTGTGCCCCTATCAATGTGACAAAATAGTTCATGGCCATTCTCTCCATTCCCTGATCAAACACAGTTGACCTCCTGGGATTAAAATACAAACAGAGCTTGGTGGTTAACTGTCAATTATCATTAACTGCCACAAAAACACTATGACTCTAAGTTGCTGCCACTGAAATGAACAGTCAAGAACTTAGAGTTTGCACACAAATTTGCTGTAAGTATATCTCAGCACAGAACTTTGTCTTTGGGGAGTTAATTGTGTGAATTTGCCACAAAACAATAACTTATTTCTGATTATACTTTACATAAGCAAGTCTGATCTAATTAGCATAACTCATTAATGGTGCTGTTGGTTTGAGGCAAGTTCTTGCTGAGAGTGATGAGGAACTGCTGTTATGGAAGATACGGCTGTCTCTGTACCACACTGTGACCAGCCAACTGTGGTTATGTGCACACGGTTCTGCATGTGCGCCTGTACGCATGTCTCTATGCATCTGTAAGGCTATTCTCAAAAATGCCCGCGTGCAATCTACATGGTCATTTCCAGGAGAATTCACTTGTCTATTGATGACAGACAGTTTTAAAATGAGGTTTTCTTCCAATCAGTGATACCAGTGGTGTACTGTTGTACTGATACAATTAAAGCTGTGCATTACTGCTGTACCAGGGAAGTCTATCTCCTGAAAGTGATCTCAATCCTTTCTACCCAAGATAGTCATTTCCAATTCTAGTTTTGCTTCAATTTTTTCTTTTGAAAGGCTGCGTGGACCCAAGGCCAGCTGTAGAGCTATACCATGTGGGCGGCACGGTGGCACAGTGGTTAGCACTGCTGCCTCACAGCGCCAGAGACCCGGGTTCAATTCCCGCTTCAGGCGACTGACTGCGTGGAGTTTGCACATTCTCCCCGTGCCTGCGTGGGTTTCCTCCGTGTGCTCCGGTTTCCTCCCACAGTCCAAAGATGTGCAGTCAGGTGAATTGGCCATGCTAAATTGCCCGTAGTGTTAGGTAAGGGGTAAATGTAGGGGTTTGGGTGGGTTGTGCTTTGGCGGGTCGGTGTGGACTTGTTGGGCCGAAGGGCCTGTTTCCACACTTGTAAGTAATCTAACCATCTGAAGCAAACACTCCAAGGTTTACAAAGATTCAATTTAGTAATCTAGTAATACAGAATTTGAGTATCGTTGAGAAAGACACAGTTTGTTAAAGCATGAATTTGTGCTCTTCAGGACAGTTCGCAAGAATGAAGGGGAAACCAACATTTCTACTGCATGAAAGGAGAATGCAAATTGGCTGGTAAGTGGACTTTGATTGGTAGAGGTGTTGTTATTAGAGTGGTGCTAGAAAAGCACAGCAGGTCAGGCAACATCCGAGGAGCAGGAATATCGTTGTTTCAGGCAAAAGCCCTTCATCAGGGATGGAGGCAGGGAGCCTCCAGGGTGTGCTTTTCCAGCACCACTCTAATCTAAACTCTGGTTTCCAGCATCTGCAGTCCTCACTTTTGCCTAGCGGTGTTGCTATGTAGAATGTTAATAAGATTTTGTTTACAGCCAATCAGCTTCCTCCTCAGTTTCATTCTGTATAAATGTTGATCTTTCACTCAGTTGCTATTCTTCTAAGTCGTCCAGATCAGATTTTCTGAAAGACAAGGTTTCCTTGTAAAAGCTCTTGTGTAAAAGTTAAATCTCTCAGACAAATGGGGCCTGGACTGTCTGTCCTGATTGATTTAATACTGAATTCACAACACCATGAGTGTAACTCTTCCCACAATTGGCTCCTCAGAAAGTTCTCTCATCTCAAACAACAAGAAAGATCATCAACATTGTTTCCAGTGAGACTTATTTTCATCACTGAAGGATTAGTACAGGGTGGGGTGGGGTGTGTTGATTGGTTTGATGAAATCACAGAAGGAGATCCAAATGGAATCCTCCAAATAAAGGAACATACCAAGAGGGTGATGCTGCCAAATTAGGGCGATAATGACAGTGAGTTGAAGATCCCCCTTCACATCAGAGCCTAATGAAAACTGAGGAGCAATCATATTGAGGTGCTTAAAATGATGAAAGTGTCAAGAGTGCAGGTAAAGAAAATTTAATCCCTCTCCTGGGAAATTCTTAGATTCTTAGAACAAACAGCTGGGGACTTGAACCTGTTTCTCAGTGAGGCTGAAATCTCCCAACAAAACTGAAGAGATGATGAGTGTTGATGTGTTAAAGGAATCTTGATGTTTTATTTTTCGAGCCATCATTTTGTAATTCTCTTTCACAAAAGGCTTTGGATGTTGATGGTTAGTCGACATTTCCATGTTGTGTAGCAAGTGAAACAGTTCAAAACCAGAACAACATAGCTGAATGAAGGAACAAGTCTGTGAGGCTGAATAGCCTCTTCCTGTTGTATTTGTTCATAGAATCCGTACAGTGTGGAAGCAGGCTATTCAGCCCATCAAGTCCACAACGGCTCTCCAAAGAGCATTCTACCCAGACCCAAACCCTTATGCTATCCTTCTAACTCTATATTTCCCATGACTACTCCACCTGAGCACTATGAGCAATGCCGCATGGCCAATCCACCTAACTTGTGCATCTGCGGACTGCAAGAGGAAACTGGGGCATCTGGAGGAAACCCACACAGACACGGGAGAATGTGCAAACTCCACACAGACAGTTGCCAGAGGGTGGAATTGAACCCGGGTCCCTGGTGCTGTGAAGCAGCAGTGCTAACCACTGAGCCACTAATCTTTAAAAGCTATAAATTGTATAGAGTCATAGAGTTATACGGAAACAGGCTCTTCAGACCAATTCATCCACACCGACCAGGTTTTTGTGATACTTTGAAAAACGTATCCACGGCCAATTCTTGAATTCATTAAACAATCCTTATCACAAGTTGTCCTGGATTTTTGTGGCATCCTGCTCCATTGGGGACCTGCCACTTTCACTGACAAAACTGAGTAAAAGACGGGAGAATGAAACAAGACAGAAAAGAAAGTCTCCCCCTCACCAGCTTTTATTGGGAGGGAGTAAATATAGAACATAGAAAAGGACCAGGCCCTTCAGCCCACCTGATCATGATATCATTCTAAGCTAATCCCATCTGCTTGCACATGGTCTGTATCAAAGAACAAAGAACAAAGTAAATTTCCAGCCCAAGAACAGGCTCTTCGGCCCTTCAAGCCTGAGCTGATCCAAATGTACTGTCTAAACCTGTCGCCCAATTCCTAAGCATCTGTATCACTCTGCTCCCCACCTATTCATGCAGCTGTCCAGATGCAGCTTAAATGAATCTACCATGCCTGCCTCTACCACCTCTGCTGGCAATGCATTCCAAACGCCCACCACCCTCTGTGTGAAGTACTTGCCGCATGTATCTCCCTTAAACTTTTCACCTCTCACCTTGAAAGCATGACCTCTGGTTATTGAATCCTTCACCCTGGGAAAAAGCTGGTCTCTATCCACCCTGTCTATACCCTTCATGATTTTGTAAACCTCAATCAGGTCCCCCTCAATCTCCTTTTTTCTAGTGAAAATAAACCTAACCAACTCAACCTCTCTTCATAGCTAGCACCTTCCATACCAGGCAACATCCTCGTAAACCTTCTATGCACCCCCTCCAAAGCATCCACATCCTTTTGGTAATGTGGCGACCAGAACTGTACACAATATTCTAAATGCAGCCGAACGAATGTCTTGTACAATTTTAACATGACTTGCCAGCTCTTATACTCAGTTCCCCATCCAATGAAGGCAAGCATACTACACGCCTTCTTGACCACTCTATCCACTTGTACAGCAACCTTCAGAGTACAATGGACCTGCACTCCCAGATCTCTCTGCCCATCAACTTTTCCCAAGGCTCTTCCATTCATTGTATAATTCATTCTAGAATTATTCTTGCCTAAATGTATCACCTCACATTTGTCTGGATTGAAAGCCATCTGCCACTTTTCCGCCCAACTCTCTAGTCTATCTATATCCTCCTGCATTCTCTGATAGTCCCTTATGCTTTCTGCCACTCCACCAATCTTTGTGTCATCTGCAAACTTGCAGATCATACCAACAGTGCTCTCTTCCAGATCATTTATGTATATTACAAACAACAGTGTCTGTTCCTGCTTGTTCACTTCTCTCTCTAAATACTCCTAAACATTGCTGTCATATTTGTTCCTATCACCGACCAAACTCCACATAAAAATCTTTCCTCGTACATCTCCTTGAAACTTATTCCCCTCTCACCTTAAACCTCTGCCACCCTACTCATTGATAATCCCACCCTGGGAAAAGGACTCTGGCTATCCAGCCTATTTTTATATACTTCTATCAGGTCGCTCCTCAGCTGCTGATGTTCTGAAAAGATGACAATCTGTATGGGACTTTTGCATGAGGCACATGAATGGTCTGAAACGGGACAGAGGGATACAACAGGCAAATTGTTGCTGTTAAGTCCTGTCCAACCAAACAGATGGGCACAGGTTAATTTCCCAGTTCACTGTTGCATTGCATTGTGTCCCCACTCCCTCTTCCCCCAGTACAGAACATCTGCTTTAATAAGCAACTGCTGGCAATAACCACTCCTACCTTGTGCATTAAGACAATCAAAAATTCATTTAGAATCCTGACCGATGTTAACAATGGAATGAAATGGAGCTCTGCAATTCCTTGTCATTCAGAATTTTACAGCACAGAAGAAGCCAGTTGGCCATGGAGCCTTAGTCAAAGCTTTCTATTCACTTGCTTCCATTCCCTTCTCCTTTTCCAGCGCTCTGTTCAATTTTTTTCTTTTGCAAATAATTATCCACTTCCCCTTTAACAGCTGTTTCGATCGTACGGTGTACTGTTCGGCATACTGATGGTTGCTACATTCGAGGGGGACCAATATGCAGAATGCTGACCTTTTGCCTTCCAGCTGGTCCAGAATTTAAATTCAACTAGGACTAATGAAAAGAAAATATTCCCGAATGATTGTGCAAGAAGCAACTGCATGTGTCTTTGGAGATTGAAGAGATTGAAGGCTCTCTGTGAGCCACAACGTAAATGTATTAGTGAAGACCTCCTTGATTTCATATTTCCAGTCAAGTCATAAAATGATACTGCTGAGTTTGTGTTTTTATTTTGCTATAACGATCAAGTAGATGCAATTTCCACAGATGGCTTCTTGATGCTACAGCATGTACAGTATCTAGTGAGATTCATATACCACATGGGAAGGCTAATTAAAGGAAATGTGATTTGGACACTCTCAACTCTGTTTCTAGAGAATTTAAGTCATGGTACAAAACTGCCTTTTATTTGGCACTAATTGATACTAAATTGTCATCTCTTTCCAGCACTGTCAAGCTGGTACAGTAAAAACTATTCTCTTGACGGTGGGAATTAAATACATTGTGGGCTCAGAAATCCCCATCTATCCTACATTTATCCCTTATTATCAACAGTCTGCTCTGTTACTGCACTGCAAATATGACAAGATACTTCAAATCTCAGTCTGGTCAAAGCTCAGTTATTCAAAAGTTAAACTCTTCGACGATTTTGAAGAAACGTTAACCTGAAAATATCAAGGCTTGAGATAAAAGTTCAAAAGCAATCCTTGGTAGTTTTACTTGTAATCATTGGAGCGTGGAATCTTACAGAACAGAAGGTGGTCTTTTGGCCTCTCATCTCTTTTTGCTGTTTGGAAGAGCTTGACATTTAGTCCCACTTCTCTGCTTTTTCCCTATAGCCCCGCAATTATCTCCTCTTCAATAATTTCCCTTTTGAAAGTCACTACAAAATCTGCTTTCGTTACCCTTTCATGGATTCTCAATCATAATTATTCACTACATAAAAAGAAACTCATCATCTCCCATCTGGCTGTTCTGTGAATGATTTAAACCTGTTAGCACCAATCACTGACCTTTCTTTCGAGTTACACTTTCTAAAAACTTCATTACTGTTAAATTTGCCCTGAACCTTCCAAGGAGAACAATATGATTTTCTCAAGTCTCTGCACATGAGAAATTTCCATAAACCGTATTGATTATCAATTGATTACCTAGTCATTGCGGAGGAGATTTGTTCAAATCAGGTGTGAATTTTAAAGAAGTGTGCTTATTGTGAAAATGATTTCTCTCATATCACCACAGAAGAACTCTTAGGCATTGTTAACAGGTACCAACATCAACAAGCATATATTCTTCATGTGCATTGGAATTGGATGATGTGGATGTTGCTTCACAAATCCTAGCCCCATTAACTTCAAAAGAATTAACACACCCATTAAAACAGCAAATGAGTTTCATCGGATTTTATCTGATTGTTTAAAGAGCCGATTTCAACACATTAGAAGTTAGGAAAAATCAAATGCTTGCAACAATTGCTAACATTCATCGACATTGTATTTTATTTAAGGTTCATTAAAGAATTAAAATGAGAGGAAGGTCACCTTATATTTAAGCATAAAGACAACATAAGAATGCAGTCAGTCACTCATCTGAATTGTAATTTCAGGCTCCACAGAACAAATCTAAAAAGCAATTCAGACGAACGTGTTTCTCCGTATCGAGATTTAACTATTCATCCCTCAGTTACTAATCTCTAGATAAACATTGTTGGCTTTTTTTTTATAGGGTCATGGTTTTATTGTTTATTCATAATGTACCTTTTTGTTGCTTCCACTTGCTAGCAGCCTGAAAACTCAGGTTTCCTGCCTATCTTCTATACTGTACCGTACTTAAAAACAAAATAACTTCTATCCACTTGGAAGAAACAGTTTCAATTGTGGTAATGCAATTTCTAAATAACAATGATTTCTGCAATTTGCTTTATAAATATGGTGTTTACCTTTTGTAGAATACCAAGAAAAATAGACACCACACAGAGTCATAGAGATGTACAGCATGGAAACAGACCCTTCGGTCCAACCCGTCCATGCTGACCAGATATCCCAACCCAATCTAGTCCCACCTGCCAGCACCTGGCCCATATCCCTCTAAACCCTTGCTATTCACATACCCATCCAGATACCTTTTAATTGTTGCAATTGTACCAGCCTCCACCACTTCCTCTGGCAGCTCATTCCATGCACGTACCACCCTCTGTGTGAAAAAGTTGCCCCGTAGGTCTCTTTTATATCTTTCCCCTCTCACTTTCCTTTCTTCTTATTTGTTCATGGGATGTGGCCATTGATGGCTGGGCAAGAATTTATTGTCCATCCATAATTGCCCTTGAGTCGGTGGTGGTAAGCTGTTGCTTGAACCATTGCAATTGTTGAGGCATACCTACAGTGCTAGTAGAAAGAGCATTCTAGGATTTTCACCCAGCAATACTAAAGGAACAGCAACACACTTCCAAGTAAAGATAGAGTTCAACTTACAGAGGAGCTTGCAGGTTGTGGCGTGTTAAATGAATTAGGAGCAGGAGTAGGCAATTTGACCCATCAAGCCTGTGTTGCTGTTTAACATGATCATGACTGACCTTATCCTGATTTCAACTCCACTTTCCCACCTGCTCTCCATATCGCACTTTTCATCAGAAACATATCTATTTCTTTCTTGAATCCGTTGATTGATTCTGCATCCACTGCACTCTGAGGCAGCGAGTTCCACAGATTCACAACCCTCTAAGAGAAATAGTTTCTCCTCATCTCAGTTTTGAATTTATTTCCTCTTACTCTATATACAGTCATAGAGTCATGGAGATGTACAGCACAGAAACAGACCCTTCCATCCAAATTGTCCATGCCAACCAGATATCCCAACCCAATCTAATCCCACCTGCCAGCACCTGGCCCATATCCCTCCAAACTCTTCCTATTCATATGCTCATCCAGATGCCTTTTAAATGTTGCAATTGTACCAACCTCCACCACTTCCTCTGGCAGCTCATTCCATACATGGACCCACCCTCTGCATGAATAGGTTGCCACTTAGGTCCTTTTTATATCTTTCCCCTCTCACCCTAAACCTATGCCATTTAGTTCTGGACTCCCCTGCCTCAGGGAAAATACTTTGCCTATTTATCCTATCTATGCCCCTCATGATTTTATAAACCTCTATAAGGTCACCCCTCAGCCTCCGACGCTCCAGGAAAAACAGCCCCAAACTATTCAGTCTCTCCCCATAGCTCAAATCCTCCAACCCTGGCAACATCCTTGTAAATCTTTTCTGAACCCTTTAAAGTTTCACAACATCCTTCTGATAGAAAGGAGACCAGAACTGCATGCGATATTCCAACAGTGGCCTAACCAAGGTCTTGTACAGCCGCAACATGACCTTCCAACCCCTGTATTCAATAAGGTAAAAACAATGACTGCAGATGCTGGAAACCAGAGTCTAGATTAGAGTGGTGCTGGAAAAGCACAGCAGTTCAGACAGCATCCGAGGAGCAGTAAAATAGTCTGACCAATAAAGGAATGCATACCATATGCCTTCTTCACTACCTTATCTATCTGCAACTCTACTTTCAAGGAACTATGAACTTGCACTCCAAGATCTCTTTGTTCCTAGGACCTTAGGAACAAAGGACCTTACCATTAAGTGTATAAGTCCTGCTAAGATTTGCTTTCCCAAAATGCAGCACCTCGCATTTATCTAAATTAAACTCCATGTGCCACTTCTCAGCCCATTGGCCCATCTGATCAAGATCTCATTGTAATCTGAGGTAACCTTCATCGTTGTCCACTACACCTCCAATTTTGGTGTCATCTGCAAACTTACTAACTATACCTCCTATGTTCATATCCAAATCATTAAGTAAATGACAAAAAGTAGAGGACCCAGCACTGATCCTTCTGGCACTCCACTAGTCATAGGCTTCCAGTCTAAAAAACAACCCTCCATCATCACCACCCTCTGTTTTCTACCTTTGAGCCAGTTCTGTATCCAAATGGTTAGTTCTGCCTGTATTCCGTGAGATCTAACCTTGCTAATCAGTCTCCCATGGGGAACCTCGTTGAATGTCTTACTTTAGATTACATCCACTGCTCTGCCCTCATCAATCCTCTTTGTTAAGTCTTCAAAAAACTCAATCAAGTTTGTGAAATATGATTTCCGATCTACAAAGCCATGTTGGCTATCCCTAATGAGTCCTTGCCTTTCCAAATATATGTATATCCTGTCCCTCAGGATTTCCACCAACAACTTGCCCAGCACCGACATCAGGCTCACTGGTCTATAGTTCCTTCACTTGTCCTTACCACTTTTCTTAAACAGTGGTACCACATTAGCCAACCTCCAGTCTGCTGGCACCTCACCTGTGACTATCAATGATACAAATATCTCAGCAAGGGGCACAGCAATCTCTTCCCTAGCTTCCCACAGAGTTCTCAGGTACACCTGATCAGGTCCTGGGGATTTATCCACCTTTAGGTGTTTCAAGACATCTAGCACTTCCTCCTCTGTAATATGGACATTTTTCAAGGTGTCACCATCTATTTCCCTAGATTCTATATCTTCCATGTCCTTCTCCACAGTAAACACTGTTGCAAAATACTCATTTAGATTAGATTACATTACAGTGTGGAAACAGGCCCTTCGGCCCAACAAGTCCATACCGACCCGCCAAAGCGCAACCCACCCATTCCCCTACATTTACCCCTTACCTGACACTACGGGCAATTTAGCATGGCCAATTCACCTGACCTGCACATCTTTAGACGGTGGGAGGAAACCGGAGCACCCGGAGGAAACCCACGCAGACACGGGGAGAACGTGCAAACTCCACACAGTCAGGAGTGAGGCGGGAATTGAACCCGGGTCTCAGGCGCTGTGAGGCAGCAGTGCTAACCACTGTGCCACTGTGCTGCTCACTATCTCCCCCATCTTGCTGATCTTTGAGGGGCCCTACTGGCTTTCTATGACACCTTCTTCGAGATTGTCCCACAAGGGGCAACATGTGTTCAATGCCCACCCTTATCAATCCCCTTTAGCATTTAAAATCAGATCTCCCCCTCATTCTTCTGAACTCCAGTGAACACAAACCCAAGCTATTCAACCAGTCCTGGTATGACAACCCTTTCATCCCTGGGAGCAATCTGGTGACCCTTCTCTGGACTGCCTGCAGTGTCACCACACCCTTCCTCAAGTAAGGAGACCAAAACTGGACACAATACTCCAGGTGTGGTCTCACCAATGCCCCATATAATTGTAACAACACTACTTTACTTTTATAATCCAGTCCTTTTGCAATGAATGTCAGGATTCCATTTGCCTTTCTTAGTCTATGATGCACCTGCAGACCCAGTTTCTGTGATTCATGCACAAGGACACCCAGATCCCTCTGCACTGATGCACTTTGAAACTGCTTTTCATTTGAGTAATAATTTGCCCTTTTATGTTTCCAGGTAAAATGGATAACTTCGTATTTATCCACATTAACTCAATCTGACAGGTTCTGGCCCATTCTCCCAGATTATTAATATCCATCTGTAAACTCTTTATCTCCTCATCACTGCCTGCTTTCCCACTTATTTTGTATCATCAGTGAATTTTGTTATGTTACACTCTGTCTCTGCTTGAAAATCATTGATATAGTTGAGGCCTGACAACTGAACTGTGTGGAGATGGGGAGGGTGAGGGGGTGAGAACCTTGGGAGTTGTTCAATGCATCATGTGGATGGTACACACTGCTGTTACTGTGCAACGGTGGTGGAAGGAGTAGATATTTGTGAATGTGACACCAATTAAGTGGCTGCTTTGTCTAGAATGGAGTCAAGCCTCTTGTGTGCTGTTGAAGTGAGGAGCATTTTACCACACTCCTGACTTGTGAATCATAGGTAGCAGGCAGACCTTGGGGAGTCAGGAGGTGAGTTATTTTTTGCAAGATTCCTAGCCTCTGACCTGCTCAGATCAGCACTATATCTATATTATTGGTCTTGCTCAATTTTTTATTAATATCAATTCCCAGGATGTTGAAAGTGAGGGATTCACTGATGCTCATTGGGCATCAATGGGAGATAGTTAGATTCTTTCTTGCTGAAGACAGTCAATGCTGGCACTTATGCAGTGTGAATGTTCCTTGCCAGTATCTGACGAGTCATGAATAGCGTAAAGATTGTGCAGTCATCAGTGACCTTCTCCACTTCTGACCTTATGTTGGGGTGTACATCCAGATGAGATAGTAAATTGAAGCCTTACCTGCCCTCTCAAGTGGATTAAAAAAAACCCATGACACTATTTTGTAGAAAGAGCAAGGGACTTCTCTCTGGTTTCTTGGCCAGTATCTATTCCTCCAGCAACCTTACAAAAAATGAATTATCATTATCATGTTGATAAATACATTAATAAAATGTTGGCGGAATGTGGTTGCTAGTTTGTGATGCAGAAACACCATTCTCACTGCCAAATTCTTAGCTTGTTATTTCACTGTTGCAAAAGAAACCTGAAATATTGATTTTGGGAAGAATATTTGACCTTGGTGGACAGATAGTGAAGATTCACCAGAATTGTACTGGGATTAAAGGGTTAATTATGAAAACTGATTGCATTGTCTCTGATTGTCATTCACACCTGGGATGTAAGCTTTGCTAATAGCTGCAGCTTTTAATGCCCATCATTTACTGTCCTTGGGACTATGGTAGTGAACTATTTTCTGAACACCTGCAATTCATATGGTTAAGGTGCTCCTGTAATGCAGCTCTATAGGGAATACTAGAACTTCGACCTCATGACAAAGAAGAAATGGGGAGCTCCAATGGAGCAACGGGTCAGTCTAAGCCAGAAATACATAATTTGATGGCTACAGAAAATATAACAAGACCAAACAGATTGAGTATCAACTAATAATTATTCCAATGCACCTATAGCATGTGGTAAGAGTGGGCAAGTTACCTGATAAGTCATGGATCACACAAATTACAATCTCTGAAGACAGATCAGACACCTGTTCCAGAAAACTTACTACCCACTGAAACATAAGGGGCTTTCTCTGCCTCATGCATCATTTAGACATGGGAAGAGGGAAAAGACAGAAGTAGACATTGATGAAACAATAATTATATTTCCAAGTCAAAATGGAATACTACTTGGAGAGGCACTTGAATGTTTTGGTGATCTCATATGCCTACTGCCCTTGCCCTTGATGTTAGATGTTATTTGGGTTTGGAAACACTCTGAGATTGTTCATGGCATCATATTGATTGTGCACATTGTGCACTGATGATGGATTGATTTAAAGTTTATGTAGGTGGAGGAGGTGTCAATTAAACACATTGCCCTGTCTCAAATGCTTTGTAAGTGTGGTGGAGATCCACTCATCCAATCAAGAGGACAATATTGCCTGGCAGTCTTGACAGGTGCCTTGTAAATATTGGAATGGTTTAAGGAAGTCAGGAGCTGAAGAACATTCGGATTTTGCCTTATTTTACCTTGATAATAAAGAATTCTGATCTAATTGATTCTGTGGTGATCTACCAGAGATAGACAATATTATAAAAGATTTAGTACGGTACATGCAGAGAAACTGCTACCTTTGCTGAGTATGGGGCCATCAGTTTAAAATCAGAGGCAAACCTTTCAAGTGAAAAGTAAGAACTTACCTCATCACACAAAAAACAAGTAATTTCACCCCGAAAAGGTTCTGGTGCTGGCTCACTGGAACTTTTTAAACCAAGGTCAATTGATCTTAAGGCCAGGATCAAAAGCAGTTCATTGTTTCAGATATAGATCAACCACAATCAATTGAACAGGAAATCAAATTTGAGGACATGAATGGCCTCCTCCTGTCCTATGTATGGTACAAATGATGAGCAAAAATCATAGACAGAGAAAGAGGAACAGAGAGAGAAATGCAGACAGAGACAAGCAGACAGTGGGAGAGGCAAAGAGATATAGACAAAAGGAAACAGAGACAGACAGATAGAAAGAGGCAGACAAATAGAGAGGGAGACAAATAGAGAGGGAGACAAATAGAGGGACTGACAGAGAGAGGCAGACAAAGAGAGAGGGAGGCAGAGGCAGGCAGACAGAGGGAGAGAAAAATGAACAGAAAGAGGGAGGCAGCTGGATTGGACAGACAGAGAAGGCAGATAGAGAGAGAGAGAGAGGGAGACAGATAGAGAGAGGCAGATAGACAGAGAATGGGGAAGACCGAGACAGACAGAGAGAGACAAATGGACAGAGGGAGACAGAGAGAGAGGCAGCCAAAAAGAGATGGACAGACAGAAGCAGACACAGAGAAACAGACAGATAGAGGGATACACCGAAAGAAGGAAACATGCTATTTGATGAAATTTCTCTCAATCACTTTCCAGGGATTAGGACAAGGAGGGAATTCAAAAATGTCAGGCAGCAGATGTCTCTACAACCTGGAGAAAGTGAGGACTGCAGGTGCTGGAGATCAGAGTCAAGAGTGAGGTGCTGGCAAAGCACAGCAAGTCAGGTAGTATCTGAGGAGCAGGAGAATTGACGTTTTGGGCATAAACCCTGTTAACTCAGGGGTCATTTTATGGTCCAGGGAGTTAGAAGTCAAAGTAGATAATAAGACAATTTAACTGGATCAGAAAGTAATAAATCTGAGGGCAATGTACTGAAGCCTCATTGAATGATATTCTTTATATGCAACAAAGTCAGGATGGATTCATTACCTGATGTAAGCAAATTCTGAAGCATGGTGCAGACTTTAAGTACTCAGAAGATCAAAATAAAAATGAAGAGAGTGAGCCAGGCAGGATGTCAGATGAAATTTTTCATAGAACATGTAACAGAGTTATGATGCAAGTTACCATGGGAAGTTATTGAAGCAGAGATTGTAAAATGAGTTGAGAACATAATCAGGTCCATTTAGAGAGAGGGAAGGGATAAGCGATTATGGTAATAAAACACAAAGATGAAGTGAATATATTAAAAATAAATAGGCTGGTTTGGCCCAATGGCTTTTATATAGTTCTAAAAATACTAGTATACCATCAGTGCCTTGTCCTCGAGAGGCTAAGAAAATGTCATATAAAATGTTTCAATTTAAGCAGAATGAATGTTCCTGGAGAATGGATATGTGTTTAAATGTGAATATGATCTCCAAGTCAAAGGCTGCTTCAGATTTTTAATGACACCTAAGTTATCAAAGTATAATGTCACTCTCTGTTGGTAATGTTAGTCATTTCCAATCTGCAGAGATAAATGATTTGACTCAAGGATGTTCTAATGCTGGATAAATTATAGAGCCAACCCGACAATAGAAATAAAAGTTTGACAGTAATTTTGAAAGAAAAAGTCTTACTTAGTGTGATTGCCCCAAATTGAGTATTCTTGAAAATTTCCAAAGAAGAATGTAATTTTATCATAAACTGATATATTGTGAATTGCAAAGTCAATAGTTATACAAACAACCAAGAGACTAGTACTAAGGTAGCATTCTGGAAAGGTAGTCCATCCAAAACAAACTCTGTCTAGTCTGCACCATTGTTAGTATTTTGCTTAACATCCGTTTCCTACATTGCTCAGTTCACCTGTTGTAGAAAAAAGGTAAAGTTGTCATAACCTATCAAGCTTCTCCCTCATTGGAGAGAGAGACAGAGAACTGGTGGCGGTTTAACCTGAGGGTAACCACACCTCAGGGGAGAGGTTCAGAAGGAGAGTCCTGCATGGTCACCTCATCTGATGCAGGAAATGAACCCACGCTGTTGGCATCATTTGCAAAGGCAAGTAAATATTCACCTTAGTAGCACTTTTCCTAACTACAAGCTGTTCTAAATTATCTTCCAGCCAATGAAGTGCTTTAATGTAGGAGATGTGGGGGCCAATTTGCTGCAAGCTCCCACAAGGAACAAAAAGATGATGGTCTTTTGTTTAATGATGTGGATGAGGGGTAAACATTGCTCAGAACGCTGGGGATTAAAGCCCTGCTTGTCAAATAAATAGCGCAAGGGGCTCTTTTATATCAGTCAGGCGGGATAGGCAGTGCCTAGGTATAAAGTCCAGAAGAAGGCCCCTGCGACAGTGCAGCATTCCCTCACTATTGACTGTGCCCGGAATCATGTGATTCGGCTTGGGAGGTGGACAACAGAAACCAGACCGATAGTCCCTGCCTCTTGGCGGACAGAGGAAACAGCCTAACATTCATCCCTCTGCAATCGAGCAGTACCAAGTGGACAATGAAAAAGATTGCCGACAGCGAGAATGACAGCGTAAAAAGCGTGGGACAACCGCCGCTCCCAGAAATGTCCCAAGCGTCCAGTAATTTGTAGAGATATGAGGAGGGCGGTATTTCAGCACCATGGACAGAGGCGTTCATCAGCATTGAGCGCGGCAGCACTCAGCCACCAAGCCGCCTTGTAAACACTTTACTGCTATTACTCCAACGAATAAACCTTAAGGCCATTAACCCAGGAAGTCTTAAAAAATACACGTTTGTTTTTGTGAGTTCTATTATGGAAAACTCGGTCAGATTACATTCACAGTCTTGTCTTTCCTTAGACCAAAACAATGAAGGATAATGCATCGCCTGGTTGCAGTTTGCAGAGTGACTTCCTAAAGCAGAAATCACGCTTCTCCCCTGCCCCGTCTGAAATTCCTTCTTGAGGAAATGAAATACTGCAGTTGGTGATAAAATAAATAAGACTCTCCAGGGATGGCGTCTAATCTGTTGCCTCGCAGTGAAAGCGTGCAGTAACTAAGGAAAGTGACTGTTAACTACCACAGTGTTAAGTACAATTCAGGGTCTGCCACTCGATGAGACATTCCCACTCACTCCATCGCACACACTGCTTGTGAATTAAACTTTCTGCTCCCCTGCTTGACAAAAATTAATATCTGGGGCTGCTTCTCTGTCTCCGCGTGAAATGCAGCGGCTACTGGCAATGCCTGGTACTCCTTAGAAAACGGGATTAAACAAAGTTAATTCCGAGAATGTAATTATAGACGTCCAGGCTGTTCATCAAATCATGCAGGTTCAATGCCTAATCTGGAGCTGAAACGATATTTAATTAATCCCTTTTCTACTTTCAATGTTTTGCCCTACACTACTAAATTAAAAAAGGCGATGTTATCATCTATTAATTTGAGATTACTTTGAAAAGTGAATGCCGAAGGGGGCGAGTCTTGTTTTAAAAAATCCACTTTTTTGGCTAATGACTTTACTCAAGTATTCAGGTAAAGCAGTCCTCGCACTCAGACATAGGGAGAGTTTGGGACTCTGTGAGTTAACCTTTATCAGAATAAAGAGGAGGGGAGAGGGTGTGTGTATCAGAGAGTAAACACCTTTGGACTTACCCCAGAGTTGTCATGGTGACAATGGTGTACCAGAAGGAGGCGGGGATGCTTGTAAACTTGCTATGAGTTGATCCTTTCTCCGCATAGAACATCACAGTGGCAAAGATGATGATGGCCATGGTGAGGGAGAAGAGGAGGAATCCAAGTTCAGAGGCACAGCTCTTCAAAGTGTAGCCGAGGATCCTCAGGCCTTGGGAATGGCGAGAAAACTTGAAAATCCGGAACACGCGAAACACCCTGAGGGTGACGAAGGCACCACTCACGTCTTCGTTGTTGGTCATCACCAGGCCAATGTAATAAGGCATGATGGCCACCACATCAATGATGCTCATCACGCTCCTCATGAACCGGTAGCGGCTGGGGGCAGCGAAAAGCCGGAGGAGGTATTCGACCGTGAAGATCATCACACAGGCCGTGTCCAGGCAGAAAAAAGCCACCACGTACCTCTCCCCGCAGGGCAGGTCCTTGACATCGCCAGGGCCAATTCCACAGGGCACCGTCTCCACCACATTGGTGATCACTGACACTGCAATGAAGAAGCCAGTCACATAATAGAAGACTAACGCTAAGGTGCTGGTGTGGGGGTTTTCAAAGGCTCTCCACATGGTCTGGCGACAGGTTCTGGATGGAAGATTGCCTTCCGCTTTGTTCTCTGAGTCACTATCATCCATCAATCTCTCAGCATTCTCCCTCTTCCTGTCCTTGTACTCTTCATAGCAGCAGTCCCCAATAATCTCCGGGATGATGCCAAAGAAAGCCAACTCTTCGTCATAGGCTGAGATGCACTCATGCCTTGGGTAGTGCAACTTGCCCGTCCTGTAAAAATTCAACACGTTCCTGAAGATGTCGGGGTCCCGGTCAAAGAAATACTCCTTGCTTTCTTCATGGAAGAAGAACTCTTTCTCGGTGCTGCCCAATAAGGTGTCTGGGAATCTCTCCAAGGTGTTTTTCCAAGTTTGGAAGCGCCTGCCGCTCACATTGAGGATGATGAGCTCGTCCTGTTTCTTATTCTTGTCTCCAGGGGCAAGGGGCATGGGACAGTTGGCCACTGGCATCCATCCTATGGCAGCAGCTCGGGCAAAGGGCAACCAGGCCGCAACCCCAGCTGCCATGGTGAGTCCGGGCTGGGTTGGCTACAGTGGGCAGCACCTTCTTTTGGCACCCGGCAACATCTGCAAGAGAAAAGCATAGAGTGGTTTGCAGGAACAGGGGGACCGGTATTCATCAGCACATCTCACTCAGACATTGTTACTCTGTCAAACTCTCCCTGGCTTCAGAGTCCTCTGGCAGGATCAGCAGATGAACTGC
This sequence comes from Chiloscyllium plagiosum, assembly GCF_004010195.1. NCBI lineage: Eukaryota > Metazoa > Chordata > Chondrichthyes > Orectolobiformes > Hemiscylliidae > Chiloscyllium > Chiloscyllium plagiosum. Next base: position 5,119,192 of record NC_057735.1, read on the forward strand.
AAAAAAACATTCATAAACCAGCCCAGAATCAATACAGATACCCCCACCCTCTTGGCAAACAGATTCCTAGTGAATGTTGTGGCCGATCTTACCCCTGTTATTGGGGGGATGTATTGAGGGAGAGGGAGAGGGAGAGGGAAAGGGCGGGAGAGAGTGAAAAAGGGAGGGAGAGGGAAAGGGAGAAAGAGAAGGAAGGAGGACAGAGAGTGAGGGGGAGAGGGAGAGGGAGAGGAACGTTCTTTTCCCGGAAGGGCTGGGTGTCTTTTTACTGTCCCACTGTCAGCTGTGGTGTATTTGAAGGACACCCCATTGATGGAAGAGGAAACTGGCTGGGAAGGTGATTGAGAAGGTCCGACGCGGGGATTATTTTAGACCGGACAAAGGGATTCTCTCAATAAAAACAACCAACAATTTAAAAAAAGCCCATCAGACGTGAGGAAAGAGCAACATCATCGTACAACGACCTAATTTCTTAGACATTTAAAATAAATCCGCAAGCCCAGTTTAAACTTGCAGCGGGGTCCCCATGCAGGGGAAGTGAGAAAGTTTAGAGAAGAGCATTTAATCCCCCCACCCCTCCCTCCCTCCCTCCCTCCCGGGCAGGGTACCCAGCCACTTACCTCGGCAGCAACAGCAAGACTCCAAGTCCTGCTGACAAGGACAATCCTTCTTCTTCCAGAGGAGAGAAAGAATCCGAAAATAACAACGGGAACAAAAAGAGACCGACCTCCTCCTGAAAGCGACAGGTAAATCCCGCAGTAGCGAAGCAGGCGAGTGGAGATTGGGAAGTCTGGAGGGCACGGACTGAGCTCCCTCAGCCTGGCTGTTATTAGCTCACTGCATCCCCAGCTTCTCTCTCTCTCTCTCTCCGTCTCTTTTCCCTCACAGGGCTCTGGGAATGAGCTTTCACCTTTTGTTATTAGTATTTGTAAATGTTTGACTCCCCCCTCTCTCTCACTCTCTCTCTCTCCCTGTCTGTCTGCCTACTATAAATGGCAGTGGGTATAATAGGCGGGTCAGGCTGGTGATGACATGTTTCAGCTCAGATGATGATGAACAGTGCTCTCTCTCTCTCTGTGTCTCTGGGCACTGGCGGTGTTTCTAAACCTGAAGACGTAGTATGACAGAGGGAGAGAGAGAGAACGGGGGAGCGATACAGTCTTTACAAAGCACAACGTGTTAAACTAATTGTCTGGTCTAGAATCCAGCCCGCACCCTCTCTGCACGTTGCATTGTCTTCAGAGAAACCGAGTGACGCGAGGATCCCTCATGGGTTAACCTCAAATAAGGCAAGTCTCAGCAAGAAGATGCAACAGCCCGGGGCCCAGGCGAGATGCAGAGGGGAAGGGAGATAAGAGAGTGGTTTAAACTGACCTTCACGGGGCCCGTGTTACAGCGAGCTGGCCCTTTTCTGGGTGCGGGGAGAGGGAGGGTTGCACTGAGCTAGAGGGGCACGGTGTTCCTCCAGCGACAAGTTTGCCCCCCGGAACGGTTCAGAGAGAAATGATTGCAGGCAGTTTCTGAAGACGCTGCGTCTGGACAAGCGATTACTTGCACGTGTCTCCTATTTGAGAACGAAAGCGTCTCTATCCGCGATGAGAAAGGTTAAGCTTGAATACATGGCATCTCCCCACCTTTACCTCTTGTCCACTCCAGTGCAAGACCTGTCCCCGTTATGTTATTGACTGTAGTACTGTGTCCAGAGACCCTCCAGCTCTCTCTCTCTCTCTCTCCTCCCACCCCGCCCCATGTTTGTGTGTGTCTGTCTGAAGTGGGGAGGTTGTATTGATTTGTAAGGGGGTTTTGATGGGGGGGGGGGGGAGAGCATTGTTTCTAGTTTTGCAAAAACGATAGGAACAAGCAGATATCACACAGGGCACTAGAGATTCACCACCGAGTCTACCCCCACCTCTCTGTACACACTGCCCCTAACACTACCACTTCAGATTCCCCACAAGACCATAGGACACAGGAGTGGAAGTAAGGCTATTCGATAAACTGTAGCGTGCTTTCTTTTTAAAAATAATGTCACAGATAAGGTCAGAAACTTTCTTAGGCAAAGCAAAACAATTCAGAGACGAGCGATTAACGCAGGGGAACGTGTAAGAGCAGTGTTGGAAATCTGCAATAAATTGGCTAAGTGTTGGAAGCAGGTCAGGGGTTAAGCCGCAGTGAGGACTTCCCGTCAACAGGTATTTAGTTAGCTCACTGTTTAACCTTCTCTTTTAATGTCTGGTCAATACCAAGTGCTGAATAGTAGGGTAGAGGACGGGCTGGAGTCATTGCAATAGCTGGCTGTTTTAATTTTGTTTGGCAGGGTCGAGAGGGGCTATCATGTGTTGCTGGATTGAGTTAATTAACTTTTTTTTATTGTAACGGATGAATTGTGAGCGATTCCTTCTACATAGCCAGATGGCGCAGCTCCTTTCAAACGCTATAGCCGAACTCTCCCCTGTGTCGGCTCTTGTTAAAATGATAATCCCGAACATAGTTGAATTCTCCCGGCTTTCTCCGTGCTATCTCACCCTCTCACTTCTCAAATTTTCCAAATGGTTTCCAAACTCGTGAGCAAGACACTCAACGCGAAAAAAAAAGTAACTGGTAATCGATTGGAAGTAAATACAGTAGAAAGGGATTTGTTCAGGGAGAGAGGTCTAAAGAGAGATTGGATTGCTTAGGGCTTTATTCACTGAGTTCAGAAGAATGAGGAGGAATGTCATGAAAAGCTCATTCTGACAGGGGTTAGCGCGGGAACCAGAGAGTCCAGAACTAGGGGTCACAGCCCCAGGGTGTAGAGGTGGGCCATTGAGGATTGAGATGAGGAGAAATGTCTTCACCCAGAGAGTGGGGAGCCTGTGGAATCCTCTGCCACAGAAACATTGAATATTTTCAAGGATTTAGATGTTGTACTTAGGGCTAAAGAGATCGTAAGACCATAACACATATGAACATTTAGCCCATCGAGTCTGCTCCACCATTCAATCATGGCTGATAGGTTTCTCTACCCCATTCTCTGACTCTCTCCTCTTAACACTCTTGACCTATCTATCTCAGTCTCAAATGTAGTCAATGACCTGCCTCCACAGCCTCCCTTGGCAAAGAAGGGGATCAAAGGCTTTGGGGTAAAAATGAGAACAGGGACTGAATGGGATGATCAGCCAAGATCATATTGAATGACAGAGCAGGCTCAAAGGGCCGAATGGCCTCCTGTTTCTATAAGAGCATATTTTACAGATGATTGGTAGCATTGTTTATAACCGATCATTAATATTGGCTGCTAATTGTATGTTTGGAAACCTTAATATTGAGGGGAGAGACTGACTGGAAATGTCTTTTGGTTCTGATGAATTACTTCCACATATGACAGCTCAGTCAAAGTTATGGAAATATGCTGGGCCACTAATGTGTAACATTAAACTCATTTCAAAGATCTGGGGGAAATAAATGATTCTGGGAATGTAAATGAGAGTGATAACTTTCAGAGCCGGTGTAGTGATGCAGCATTAATGTAAACTGCTTCTCTTTTAAGTATTTCAGAATCTAGTACTATTTGCATACATTTTATTAGAAGCTTAAGTTTAATGCAATAACTCATCATTCAACCTGTTCAGATGCATGACTACCTAGTTGCATTTTGAGTTAAACATTTTGTTTTCAAGATTTTCTTCATTGTAACTGAAACACAGCCCCAGTGATCACTGAAATGGTGATGGGGGAATGGTGTCTGGGCTGGGATTGGGCAGTGACAGAGTCAATCACTGATTTCCAGACTGGCCATGAGATGGCCAAGGTGCTGGATTAGCTGTGTAACAGGTAACCCTGGGTAATCATTGCCTCCATACAGACCATACTGAAAGGTCCCTCCACATTTTAATTTTGCAAACTAATGGTCCCTGTCACAGAATCATAGAGTGTGGGAAGTATTTATTTAAAACAATTGGATCTGCTGAATGGATAATGAGGGGCTCTTGTGGTATAGTGTTAATGTCTCTATCTCTGGGCCAGGAGGCCTGGGTTTGAGTGCTAACCTTCTCCAGAGGAATGCAGTAACATGTTGATTAGAAAATATCTCCAAATAATCTGTCTTAATGCAGGTTTCGACTCCCTCAGCAAGATAATGTTTTGAGCTAAATGGAGCAAATCCAACAGTTCAGCCAATGACTCCATCTTGATCAATGCTGAAGACTAGTAACTCCTGAAATGTGCTGCTGAAAATCAGCCGCCAGCAACTCTTAAAGAAATTTCAAGAAACCCTGCCTCCTTTATAATATTGGACTTTCAATATACAGAACAACCGAAAATCAATTATCTGAAATTCGGATTATCAGAACAAGATCTCAAGGTCCTTGTACATGCATTTCAATTGAAAACAAGAAAATTCTATTCCTCATCAATTTAATGCATCATTTTGTAAATTTGAACAGGAATATAGATGCAAGTATGATTTGATAAATAATTAACTTCAAATATATACTTGAGACATGACGTTAGAGTTAAGTCTGACACTTTTTATTAAAACGACTCTCTGATACTTATTTTCCCAGAGGACAAAGATTTGTGACTGTGGACACGCAAGAACAACATACGTGCAAGCCCGAGCTGTGCGCTTTAACAGCAAGATTTCCTCTCAACATTGACTCACTCCGTTTTGCAAACCCAACAATATTTTTTACTCAGCTCATTCTCCGGAGGGTTAAGTCAAAAAATGCGCTTGCACTTTTCATTTCTGTTGCTTTTTCCTCTTGTTATCCCATGACAACTTTTTTTTTAACCAAGCAAAAAGTAGTTCAATATCTTTCAGCTGACAAGAAAATTTAATATCACTTTTTTTTTGATGGGACAGAGCAAAGCATAGTGAATTAGCACACGTGAAAATAACAGGAGGACAACTTGATGGGAGGAAACGTGGGGAAAACATTACCTCCCCCCATATAATAATTGAGATGACAGAAACTGAAGTTAACGAGAAAATCTTTCCTCTCTCTTGTGTTCCCCCTGTATTTTGCACCTTTCTCTCTCTCTCTCTCTCTCTAAGGGCTTGATGGTCACTGAGGAGGGAGGGACAACACTTGGTTGGTCTGGACAGCAGGACGACAGCGAACAGGAAGATGCCAGCTGCTGTCGAGGACTGGGATAAAACCGAGGAAAATGTCAGCGAAAAATTCCACCAACTTCAGTCAAACTTTCACTACAAAGTGATTTTATTTGTAAAATATCATGGATGTTTAAGCAATATCCAGCGTTTGTACACATTTTATTGATTGAATGAAATAAAAACTCTGTAAACATAACTATGTAAAAAAGTATGTTCAGTATTGTTTCCTTTGTTTACAATCAGATCAGTTATCCGAACAATCAATTATCCGAAGAACATATTCCCCACCTTTCTCGTTCGGATAATCGAGGTTGTTCTGTATCTTGGACAAGGTGCCATAGAACAGGCCCATGATGAAAATCAGTGAGTGTTGATTCAGCAATCAGTTAGCAGAATGAACTGAAAGATAGCCATTAAACAGAGTGCAGGTTCAATGCATTTTTCGGTACCATCTCCTCCTTATCTTGTGGGAGCTGACATAAGTATCACAGAATGATTATGGCAGATCATCAGTGACTACATCTTGTCATAGTGGCATATCATGACAGGGGGGCTGTTATGGCATACTGGCAGTGTTCCCTGCTTTTGGATTCATGTCCCACGTGCCCTGGGAATGTCCATATGTTTCCAAGCTAGTTGATTAAACTCCTTTTTGTTATTTTATTCACGGGATGTAGGCATCGCTGGCAGTGCCATCACTAATTGCCCAAAGGCCAGATAGGAGTCAACTACATTGCTGTGGGTCAGGAGTCACATGTAGGTTGGAAGCTTCCTTCCCTAAAGGACATTAGTGAACCAGATGGGTTTTTTTCCAACAGTGGTTTCATGGTCATCAGTAGTCTCTCAAGTCCAGAGTTTAATTGAATTAAAATTCCATCAACTGCTTTGGCGAGATTCAAGTCCAGAACATTACCTGGGTCTCTGGATTAACAGTAAGGCGATAATACCACTGCACCATCATCTCCTCTGTCTGCAAGCTTATGTCCCTTGTTTTAATCTAGCAAATTTAGGAGAAAGTGAGGTCTGCAGATGCTGGAGATCAGAGCTGAAAATGTGTTGCTGGAAAAGCGCAGCAGGTCAGGCAGCATCCAAGGAACAGGAGAATCGACGTTTCGGGCATAAGCCCTTCTTCAGGAGCAGAAGCAATTCCTGAAGAAGGGCTTATGCCCGAAACGTCGATTCTCCTGTTCCTTGGATGCTGCCTGACCTGCTGCGCTTTTCCAGCAACACATTTTCAGCTCTAGCAAATTTAGGCTGTACCCAGTCCAAGGCCAAATAAACCATCCCATGGTGATGTGCTCAAAACTAAACACAGAGACTCCAGATGGATCTAATCAGAGCTTTATATAACTGACAGGTAGAGATGATTGCAATTCAGAAAAGGGGGATTTGAAAAAGATATGATAAAGGATTTAGTTCTAAACCAATCTGTATAAAAACGTCATGCAGAATCATTATTCAGTGCCTAAAGGAGCCAACACCATCTGTGGAATAGTTGAAGCAATGGATTATATCAAACATTTTATTTTTGCATCGAATACAGGTACATGTGGCTGAAACAAAGGGAAAGTAAAAAAGACCCAGAGGGGAGTTGAGGAGAATTTTAATTTCCACAGCAGGTTGTTATTATCTGGAAGGCAATGATGGAAGTTTAGTTGGAAGCAGATCCAATCATAGTTTTCAAAAGAAAACTGGATAAATAGTTAAAGGGGTGAAACTTTCAGGGTGTTGACAAAAAGGGCAAGAGTGTTGGTCTAATTGGAGAGAAGAGCTAACACTGGTAGTAGGGCCAAATGGCCACTGAATGATGTAATAAATGAAAATAGGAAACCATACACTTTGGATCTATAAAAGATATTTAGTAAATGAGACAGCAGACTTTCAAAGAGACTTCAAAATTTGGGATTAAGAATCTAATGGATCCATGAATCCATTGTCAATTGTCAGAAAAACCATCTGGTTCACTAATGTCCTTTAGGGAAGGATCTGCCATCCTTGCCTGATTTGGCCTCCAGATCCATAACAATGTGGCTGACTTTTAACTGCCCTCTGGGCAATTAGGGATGGGCAATACATGCTGGCTGAGCCAGGGGTGACTGCCTCCCATGAATGAATTAAAAAAAAGACTTCTAATATACATTTAAGGAACATCATCATCTCTGCCTGGTTCAGCATTTATTGTCATTGCTAGTTGCCCTTGAGAAGGTGGTTGTGAGCTGTCATCTTTAACCGCTGCACCCCATGTGGTATGGATACACCCACCATGTCAGGAAGGGATTTTCCGAATTTTGACCCAGTGTCAGTGAACAAACAGCAATATATTTCCAACTCAGCATGGTGAATGGCTTAGAGAGAAACTTGCAGGTGTGGTGTTCCATGTATCTGCTGCCCTTGTCCTTTTAGAGGGTAGTGGCTGTGGGTTTGGAAAGTGCTGCCTGAGGATCTTTGCTGAATTTCTGTAGTGCATCTTGTACATAGTACACACTGTTGCTACTGAGTACCTATGGTGGATGTGGGAGGGAGTGGATGTTTGTTGATGTGATGCCAATCAAGTGGGCTGCTTTGTCTGGATAGTGTTGAGCTTCTCGGGTGTTGTTGGAATTGCACTCATCAAGGCAACTGGTGGGTCAGAGTTGAGTTAGTTGCTGCAGGATTCCTAGCTTCTGACCTGCTCTTGTGACCGCATTATTTAAATGATTCGTCCAGTCAGTTTCTGGTCGATGGTATCTTCCAGGATATTGACTGTAGGCTTTTAGTGATGGTAACATCATTGAATATCAAGTGCCAGTGTTTAGATAGTCTTTTATTGGAGATAATCAGTGCCTGGCATTTGTGTAGTGTGAGTATTTGTCAGCCCAAACCTGGATTTTGTCCAGATCTTGCTGCATTTGAACAATATCTTGCTGCATTTGAACACGGACTGTTTCAGTATCTGAGGAATCACAAATGATGCTGAACATTGTGCAATCTTAGACAAGCATCCTCACATCTGACCTTATGATGGAGGGAAGGTTAATGATGAAGCAGCTGGAGATTGTTGGGCCTAGGACACTAGCCTGAGGAACTCCTATAGAGATGTCTTAGAGCTGAGATGACTGACCTCCAACAAAGTCTCCTGTGTGTCAGGATGACTCCAGCCAGCAGAAACTTATCCCCCAGTTCTGCTTGACTCTAAACTTTGCTGGAGTGCATTTTGATGCCATATTTGGTGCAATGACTGCCTTGATGTCAAGGACTGTCACACTGCCCTCACCTCTGGAATTCAGCTCTATTCTCTATGTTTGAATCAAGGCTGTAGTTGTAGTGATTGTAATGAGATCAGCCAGGTACACCTCATAGAATGTGGGTTCCCTGATTTGGGCTGTTAATCTGGTCTAGTCGGGAGCCCTGGTTGACGGCTAAAAACAGGAGCGTCAGAGGTTCTGTTCATTCTGATTCTGAGGGAGCTGGAGCAGTATGAAGGACTCTCCATATATAAGTAAAGGGTCACTGGATGACGGGATACCAGCCTCTGTTGAATTATTACAGTGATGGTGTCAGGAGCTGAGTGGCCCTAGCATAACCCAAATTGGGTGTCACTGAGCAGGTTATTGCTGAGCAGGCAGCTGCTTGATAGCACCTCCCTCACTTTACTGAGGATCTACAGTAGACTGATGGGGTGGTAATTGGCCAGATTGGATTTGTTCTGCTTTTTAAATACAGGAGGTACCTGGGCATTTTTCGGCATTATCAGGTAGATGCCAATGTTGTAACTGTACTGGAACAGCTTGGTGAAGGGAGTGGCAAGTTCTCGAGCACAAGTCTATTGCATGAAATTTGTCAGGGTCTATAGCCTTTGCAGCATCCATTACCTCCAAGTGTTTCTTGATATTACATGGAGTGTGCTGATGACTAGCATCTGTGATGCTGGGGACAACTGGAGGAGGCCAAGATAGATCATCCACTCAGCACTTTTGGCTGAAGATTGTTGCAAATGCTTCAGCCTTATGCTTTATGCTGATGTGCTGGGCATTTCCACCATTGAGTATGGGGATATTTGTGGAGACTCTTCCTCCAGTGAGTTGTTTAATTGTTCACCACCAATCACGACTGGACAAGGCAGGACTGCAGAGCTTAGATCTGATCCATTGGCTGTTGGATCGCTTAACTCTGTCTATCACTTGCTGCTTCGCACGTAAGTTGTCCTGTTTGGTAGCTTTGCCATGTTGACACCTCATGTTTGGGCAGGCCGAGTACTACTCCTGGCCTGGCCTTCAGCAGTCTTCATGAGGCAATCTAGATACATCAATCATTAAATATCATGAACAGGTACAGAAAGCAATCAAAATGTCTGGTCTTTATGTTCAGAGGACTGGATTACAATGTGGTATGCTTTATCTTTACAAAACCTTTCAGTACTGTGGGTTGTTCTGCACACAAAACCTTCAAACGGATATATTGCACTTGGAATGACTATAGGATTGATGCACTGGAATAAAAGCAAAATACTACAAATGTTCAAAATCAGAAATGAAAACAAAGTGCACAGAAACTCTGCAGGTCTGACAATACATAGAGCATACTTTGGAGGGAATTACAGATTTATTGTTTCAAGTCCAATATGATTTCTTTTGCTCTTGTTAATTCTGTTTATTTGTGTAGATTCTTCAAATTATAAACTTGTTCTTCAGTGTACAGGCACCAGTAGGCACATATTTTTTTAGAAAAGGTTTTATATTAAAAATTACTAAGGAACTGTCTAATGTATGCTAATCAAACTACTAAATAGTTAGATATATATTTTAGTCATTTTCTGTGATTTTAAATCTAAAATTTTAAATAAGGACTAGATGTGCTTATTAAAGCAGCATCATTTTTACTGATAATCTCAATTATTTTACCATTCTTAAATGCGTCTACGAACATATTTTAATACAAAGAGAAAAGCAAAACAAAATTACATTCCCACAGCCTGTATAATTGCACTGGTCCAGAATTTAATGCTTGATATTAATAGAAAATAAAGTCTTGCATTTGTGTAGCATCTCTCACAACATCCCTAAGTACTTTACAACAATTAAATGCTTATTTTGAAGTATAGGTGTTAATGTAAAGTAACATCTATAATTCAAATGAAGCAATTTTGTGCAGGCCTGAAGTATATCTCAAGTAATGTAGTGGCCACACATTTGCACAAAGGATGTTCTCACTAACAACAATGCACTAATACCAGATATGTTTCCTTCATATTGATTGAAGGTGAGATGTTGACCAGGACACTAATGATAATTCCCATGCTGTTCTGAAACAATACCATAGCACCCTGAGAGGACAGGCAGGGGCCTTAGGTTAATATCACATCTGAAAGACTGCACTGAAACATCAGCCTTGATTTTTTTATACTGGAGAGCGACTTTAAAAAAATCCTTTTCGACTGAGAGGCAAGAATCATGAAAACATAAGAATGCCCCCAACTGAGCAATGGTTAATGCTCAGTTGCACAGACTTTAATCTGAAATGTGATAGTGCTACAGTGACAATGTCACAACCCCCAGGCTAACACTGGGGACAACTGTTCCTATTCCATGATGACCACTAGTGTAATTTAAATTCAATTAATGACTCAGGAATTGAAAACTAGTCTCAGTAACAATGACAATGCCAGCCATCATTGATTGTTCTAAAAAGCCTATCTGGTTTGCCTATACCCACAGGGGAAAGATATCTACCGTTCTTACTATATTGGGCCTATCTGTGACTCCAATAACGTGGTTGACTTTTAATTGGTCTGTGAGCCACTCAGTTTGAGAGCACTACATATGTGCCACAGATCCTAGCCTTGACAGTGATGGCCATTTCCCATGAAATTGCAGCAATCAGAACAAGGGCCAGGTGGATCTTATTGACTATGAGATCCCTGACTAGGGTTGTTAACCTGGGCCAGTCAGGGAGCTCTGGCTGACAGATACAAACTGGGGATTCAGAGACTCTCCTCATTCTAGGGACTGTCTCTGAGCTGGCTGGTCAGAACTCATGGACTGTGCATAGCTACATAAAGGGGGACTTGGGATACCAGCCTCTGTGCAGTCATTTCAGAAGTAATCAAAAGAAAACACAAACATACTTTGGAATCTCCTTTTTGAATACAAAAGGGAAATTCAACCCTTTTCCTAAACCTTTGAGGTGGTTTTACCAAGTAATAACCCCTGTTCCTAAAAAAATCCTGATCCCTAATGACTTCTTTTCCCCTAACAACTCCCTGTTCCCTAATAACTTCCCATTCTCTAACAATTCCCTGTTCCCTAACAACTCCGTGCTGCCTAACAACTTCCTGTTCCCTAATGACTCCCTGTTCTCTAATGACTCCCGTTCCTGAAAAACCTCCTGTTGCTTAATGACTCTGTGTTCCCTAACAATCCCCTGTTCCCTAACAATCCCCTGTTTCCTAACAATCCCCTGTTCCCTGATGATCCCCTGTTCCCTAACAGTTCCTTGTTCCCAAACTACTCTCTAAACGATGTTTGTTCCCTTGTTGTTGTTTCTGCTTGACAGATGCTCTCTGCTTTGACCTGACCTGGACAGCTAAAGAGTTGTGAACCATAAGGACTGCTCAAAACAAAGCAGAGGTAGTAACATCATCATGACTGTGGACAGAAGCTAGGGCACAAACAGCCCCAGTAGGTGGGGGGGAAATCCGGTATCCAGTGGATTCCAGAGATGGGTTTGTGCTGAAAAAGATCCAGGTGCCTCCTCAAAGCCTTTTCAACCTGTGAAACCTGCCCGCAATCAAAATCTGGCCAGGTTCGAATTACATTTTGAACGTTCTGAATTTCAAAGAAGTTTACTTGCTACAAAGAAGTTGAATCTCTTGTGAAGAGGAAGAAGAAGGCTTATGTTAGGATGAGACGTGGAGGTTCAGTTAGGCGGCTTGAGAGTTACAAGTTAGCCATGAAAGGCCTAAATTGAGAGCTAAGAAGAGCCAGGAGGGGACATAAGAAGTCGTTGGCAAATAGGATCAAGGAAAACTCAAAAGCTTTCTATAGGTATATCAGGAATAAAAGAACGACTGGAGAAAGATTAGGGTCAATCAAGGATAGTAGTGGGAAGTTGTGCATGGAGTCCGAAGAGATAGGGGAAGCACTAAATGAATATTTTTCATCAGTATTCATATAGAAAAAAGCAATGTTGTCGAGGAGAACACTGAGATACAGGCTACTAGACTAGATGGGATTCACAAGGAGGAGGTGTTAGCAATTCTGGAAAGTGTGAAAATAGATAAATCCCATGGGCCAGATGGGATTTATCCTGGGATTCTCTGGGAAGCCAGGGAGGAGATTACAGAGCTTTTGGCTTTGATCTTTATGTTGTCATTGTCTACAGGAATAGTGCCACAAGATTGGAGGACAGCAAATGTTGTCCCCTTGTTCAAGAAGGGGAGTAGAGACAACCCTGGTAATTATAGAGCAATGAGCCTTATTTTGGTTGTGGGTAAAGTGTTGGAAAAGGTTATAAGAGATATCATTTATAATCATCCAGAGAAGAATAAGAATAGTCAACACAGTTTTGTAAAGGTTAGATCGTGCCTCACAAAGCTTAATGGGTTCTTTGAGAAGATGACCAAACAGGTGGATGAGGGTAAAGTGGTTGATGTGGTGTATATGGATTTCAGTAAGGTGTTTGATAAGGTTCCCCAGGGTAGGCTATTGAACAAAATATGGAGGCATGGGATTGAGGGTGATTTAATGGTTTGGATCAGAAACTGGCTAGCTGAAAGAAGACAGAGGGTGGTGGTTGATGGGAAATGTTCATCCTGGAGTTCAGTTACTAGTGGTGTACCGCAAGGATTTGTTTTGTGGCCACTGCTGTTTGTCATTTTTATAAATGACCTGGATGAGGATGTAGAAGGATGGGTTAGTAAACGTGCAGATGGCACTATGGACAGTGGAGTTGTGGATAGTGCTGAAGGATGTTGCAGGTTACACAGGGACATAGATAAGCTGCAGAGCTGAGCTGAGAGGTGCCAAATGTGTTTAATGTGGAAAAGTGTGTGGTGATTCACTTTGGAAGGAGCAACAGGAATAAAGAGTACTGGGTTAATGGTAAGATTTTTGGTAGAGTAGATGAGCAGAGAGATCTCGGTGTCCATGTACATAGATCCCTGGTGCCATCCAGATTGATAGAGTTGTTAAGAAAGCGTAAGGTGTGTTAGATTTTATTGGTAGAGGGATTGAGTTTCATAGCCACAAGGTCATGCTGCAGCTGTACAACATTCTGATGCGGCCACACTTGGAGTATTGTGTACAGTTCTGGTCACCGCATTACAGGAAGGATGTGGAAGCTTTGGAAAGGGTTCAGCGGAGATTTACCAGAATGTTGCCTGGTATGGAGGGAAGGTCTTATGAGGAAAGGCTGAGGGACTTGAGGCTGTTTTCGTTGGAGAGAACAAAGTTGAGAGATAGTGTGGACAGTGAGAGCTTTTTTCTTAGATGGTGATGGCTAGCACGAGGGGATACAGCTTTAAATTGAGGGGTGATAGATATAAGATTGATGTCAGATGTAGTTTCTTTACTCAGAGAGTAGTGGGGCGTGGAGCGCACTGCCTGCAACAGCAGTAGACGTGCTAACTTTAAGAGCAGTTAAATGGTCATTGGATAAACATATGGATGAAAATGGAATAGTGTAGGTTAGATGGGCTTTAGATTGGTTGCATAGGTTGGTGCAACATTGAGGGCTGAAGGGCCTGTACTGTGCTGTAATGTTCTATGTCTATAAAGGCTGGCCTGAACACTCCATTAAAATGGTGAGAGGCACTAACATGCTATCAGGTGATTGACTCATTTTAACCCCTTCACATGTCCCATCAGACATACGGCAAAGCAGATGGCCAGAGTTAAAATTGGACGTCAAGGACATTTTGACATATGTACAGTACCACGGACCGACCTTGTTCAAAACATTACATTGTGATTCCCTCTTAGATTCTCCATGTACAGGAGCGTGCTCTTGACTGACAGATGGAGAACATTACTTTGAAGTCCACCTTTGCTGTCTTCAAATTTTGCTTGCCTCTTCCAAAGGTAGCTTACATTTCAGCAGCAGATTGGTTGCTAGCGAACACAATTGCTTTCAAAAATCCAATCAGAGTCCCCTTGAGCTCCTTGTGTTTTGTTTGTTCTTGACTCACAGAGAAAACTCACAGATGTGGCATATTGTAGACTGCACAACTAGCAAAAATAACAGGACATGGCTAAATATAGCATTCTGTCATCCTACATTCACCTGCTTGAAAGCTTGTGTAAGGGTTTATCAGAGGACACTTTAAATTGCAAGTTCTACAAAGACATACAATGCATTGTTTATTTAAAGAGGTACAGGCCTGGTGATAAAGGGGTGAATCTGTCAGCCATCACTATTTCTGGACAGAATGGAGATGATTGGATCATTTTCCCACCAATTACACCTGGAAATTGCATTGCTGTAACTGACCACGATTGATTATACTGTATGCTCTACATTTGTTTCACATAACCATCCTCCATACACTGTGATTTGCCTGAAGCATTGCTCTGTTTTTTTTAAATCAGGGAACATTTCTGGAACTCTGGTCATGAATTCTTTTTGCTAAATTAGGAGGCTTTCTTTTCAAAGTAGAGTTTGTAGGCTGGTTGCTGTCGTGAGTTATAATGGACACTGCAGAAAAAATAAATTGTTTTCTGTGAGTCCTGTCAGAACACACACTCTGCACCTAGGATCAAGGTGTAAAGGTGCAGTTTGGATATAAATCAGTAAAGCTGTAACTGAATGGCCGAACAAGGAATTGCATGGCAGCTGTTTATCTCATCTTTGTTTTTCCTTCATTCATTCATGGGGTCTAGGTGTTGCTGGTTTGGCTCAGCATTTATTGCCATCCCTAATTGCCCAGAGGGCAGTTAAGAGTCAACCACAATGCCATGGGTCTGGAGTCATATGTAGGCCAGACGAGGTAAGGATGGCAGATTTCCTTCCCTAAAGGACATTAGTGAACCAGATGGGGTTTTCCTGACAATTGACATCATCATACACTTAATTCCAGAAATTTTTTATTGAATTCAAATTCCACCTTCTGCCATTGCAAGATTTGATTCTGGGTAGCCAGAACATGATCCCGGTCTCTGGATTAACAGTCCAGCGATAATATCATGATGCCATCACTAACACCCCTCTCCATACCCCATAGGGAGTGGCCAATCAGCTCAGTTTGTGATGCAGAGTGAACAAGGCAAAGGAACAGGCCCTTCAGCCCACCAAGACTGCATGGACACATGATGCCTTTCTAAACTGAAAACCTTTTGCCTCTAAGCTGTTCATATCCCTCTATTCCCTGCTTACTCATGTATCTGTCAAGATGTCTCTTAAATTAGATTAGATTAGATTAGATTAGATTACATTACAGTGTGGAAACAGGCCCTTCGGCCCAACAAGTCCACACCGACCCGCCGAAGCGCAACCCACTCATACCCCTTACCTAATACTATGGGCAATTTAGCAAGGCCAATTCAACTGACCTGCACATCTTTGGATTGTGGGAGGAAACTGGAGCACCCGGAGGAAACCCACGCAGACACGGGGAGAACGTGCAAACTCCACACAGTCAGTTGTCTGAGGCGGGAAATGTTGTTATTGTATCCACCTCCACCACCTCCTCTGGCTGCACATTCCAGGCACTGACCACCCACTGTGTGAAAAGCTTGCCTTTTACAGCTCCTTTAAACTTACCCCTTTTACCTTAAACAAGGTCCCTTGTAATTGACATTTCTAACTCGGGGGAAAGACTCCATTCTATTCATGCCTCTCATAATTTTGTATACTTCTATCAGGTCATCCCCTCATCCTATGATGTTCAAGTGAAAACTAACCAAGTTTGTCCAATGTCTCCTCATGGGAAATACCCTCCAAACCAGGCAACATCCTGGAAAACTGTTTCTGTACTGTCTCCAAAGCCTCTGCATCCTTCTGGTAGTGTGGCCACCAGGACTATACACAATATTCCAAATATTGCCTAATTAAAGTTCTATACAGCGGCAACATGAATAGCCAATTTTTATATTCTGTGCCCTGACCATTGAAGGCAAGAATGCCATATGCTTTTTGACCACCTTATCAACTTATGTGGATAATTGCTACCAACAATGTGGGAACAAGGACGTTGCCAGGGTTGGAGGGGATGAATTACAGGGAGAGACTAGATAGCCTGCAGCTGTTTTCCTTGGAACATCAGAGACTGAGGGGTGACCTTATAGCAGTTTATAAAAGCATGAGGGGCATGGATAGGATGAATAGGCAAGGTCTTTTCCCGGGGGTGGGGGACTCCAGAACTAGAGGGCATAGGTTTAGGGTGAGAGGGGTTAGATTCAAAAGGGACCTAAGGGGCAACTTTTTCACGCAGTGGTTGGTGTGTATGTGGGACGAGCTGCCAGAGGAAGAGGTAGAGGCTGCTAGAATTACAACATTTAAAAGGCATCTGGATGGGTATATGAATAGGAAGGGGTTAGAGGGACATGGGCATTGAGGGTTTAGTTAAGGAAAAGAAGTGAATCGAGTGAATCCTTAGAAGAGTATAAAGTCAGTAAGAGTATACTTAAGAGAGAAATCAGGAGGGCAAAAAGGGGACATGAGATAGCTTTTGCAAATAGAGTTAAGGAGAATGCAAAGGGCTTTTACAAATACATTAAGGACAAAAGGGTAACTAGGGAGAGAATAGGGCCCCTCTAAGATCAGCAAAGCGGCCTTTGTGTGGAGCCACACGAGATGGGGTAGATACTAAACGAGTATTTTGCATCAGTATTTACCGTGGAAAAGGACATGGAAGATATAAAATGTAGGGAAATAGATGGTGACATCTTGAAAAATGTCCATATTACAGAGGAGGAAGTGCTGAATGTCTTGAAATGCATAAAAGTGAATAAATTCCCAGGACCTTATCAGGTGTACCCTAGAACTCTGTGGGAAGCTAGGGAAGTGATTGCTGGGCCTCATACTGAGATACACGTGAGGTGCTGGAAGACTGGAGATTGGCTTACGTGGTGCCACTGTTTAAGAAAGGTGGTAAGGACAAGCCAGGGAACTATAGACCAGTGAGCATGATGTTGTCAGTGGGCAAGTTGCTGGAGGGAATCCTGAGGGACAGGATGTACATGTATTTGGAAAGGGAAGGACTGATTAATGATAGTCAACATGGCTTTATACATAGGAACTCATGAATCACAAACTTGATTGAGTTTTTTGAAGAAGTAACAAAGAGGATTGCTGAGGGCAGAGCAGTAGATGTGATCTATTTGGACTTCAGTAAGGCATTTGACAAGGTTCCCCATGGGAAAGTGGTGAGCAAAGTTAAATCTCATGGAATACAAAGAGAACTCACCAGTTGAATACAGAACTGGTTCAAAGTTGGAGACAGAGGGCGGTGGTGGAGGGTCGTTTTTCAGACTGGAGGCCTGTGACCATTGGAGTGCCACAAGGCTCGGTGCTGGGTCCACTACTTTTCATCATTTATATAAATTATTCGGATGTGAGTTTAAGAGGTATAGTTCGTAAATTTGCAGATGACACCAAAATTGGAGGTGTAGTGGACAACGAAGAAGATTACCTCAGATTAGAATGGGACCTTGATCAGATGGGCCATTGGGCTAAGAAGTGGCAGATGGAGTTTAATTTAGATAAATGTGAAGTTCTCCATTTTGGGAAAGCAAATCTTAGCAGGTCTTATATAGTTAATAGTAAGGTCTTCGGGAGTGTTGCTGAACAAAGAGATTGGATTGTAGGTTCATAGCTCCTTGAAAGTGGAGTCGCAGGTAGATAGGATAGTGAAGAAGGCATTTGGTATGCTTTCCTTTATTGGTCAGAGTATTGAGTACAGGAGTTGGAAGGTCATGTTGCGGCTGTACAGGACATTGGTTAGACCACTGTTGGAATATCGTATGCAATTCTGGTCTCCTCCCTATCGAAAAGATGTTTTGAAACTTTGAAAGGGTTCAGAAAAGATTTACAAGGATGTTGCCAGGGTTAGATGATTTGAGCTATGGGGAGAGGTTTAATAGGCTGGGGCTATTTTCCCCGGAGCATTGGAGGCTGAGGGATGACCTTATAGAGGTTTATAAATCATGAGGGTATGGATGGGGTGAACAAACAATGCCTTTTCCCTGGGGTTGGGGAGTCCAGAACTAGAGGGCATAGGTTTAGGGTGAGAGGGGAAAGATATAAAAGCGACCTAAGGGGCAACTTTTTCACTCGGAGGGTGGGACGTGTATGGAATGAGCTGCCAGAGGAAGTGGTGGAGACTAATACAATTGTAACATTTAAATCGCATCTGGATGGGTATATGAAAAGGAAGGATTTGGAGGGATATGGGCCAAGTGCTGGCAGGTGGGACTAGATTGGGTTGGGATATCTGGTCGGCATGGAGGAGTTAGACCAAAGCGTCTGTTTCCATGTTGTACATCTCTATGAGTCTATGACTCTAAATGGGACTAGATTAGGAGAGGATATCTGGTCCGCATGGATGAGTTGGACCAAAGGGTCTGTCTCTATGCTGTACATGTCTATGACTCTATAACCAGCTGAGATTACAACAAAAGACTCTCTTTCTCAACCTCTCCCTTGCCTAGGGTTAGTGACTCTAAGGTTCAGAAACCCCCAGCCATCTCTTTCTAATCAGATAGCTGCCCCATGATACAGTAGGACTATGATCACTTTATGGATAAGGATGTCTGTATCATTGATATTAGATGTTGACTGAATTATTCTGTTGCATCCATTTACTGGATGTGAGTACCACTGGCTGGGCTAGCAGTTCCTGTCCTAGCCTAATTCCCCTTGAGAAAATGGTGATGAGCTGCCTTCTTGAACAACTGCAGACCATGTGGGGTTGGTATACTCACAGTGATCTTGAGAAAATTGCCCCGCTATCTCAACTCAGTGACAACAAGGGAATGACTGATGTATTTCTAAGTCAGGCCGGTGCGTGATTTAGATGGAAGATTGCAGGCAGTGGTTATCCCATGTTTAGTTGCTTTTAGCTGTACAGAAAGGTAGTAGTTGCAGATGTGGAAAGTGTAGTCGCAGTGCATCCACAGAACATAGTGTCACCATTACACATTGATAGTGAAGAGAGTGAATGTTTAATCTTGTACATTGGGGTGTTAAACAAACAAGCTGCTTTACCCTTGATGGTATTGAGCTTCCTGAGTGTTGTAGCCATCCAGGCAAATGGAGAATATTCCATCATATTCCTGAGTTGTGCCTTGTGGATAGCAGAGAGGTTGTGGGGTGAGTGGTTGGTGGAAGAGCACTGACATAGAACATAGAACATTACAGTGCAGTACAGGCCCTTAGGCTCTTGATGTTGTGCCGACCTGTGAAACCAATCCGAAGCCCATCTAACCTACACTATTCCATTATCATTCATATATTTATCCAAAGACCATTTAAATGTCCTTAAAGTTGGTGAGTCTACTACGGTTGCAGGCAGTGCATTCCATGCCCTTATTACTCTGAATTAAAAACCTACCTCTGACACTTGTCCAATATCTCTCACCCCTCAATGTAAAGCTATGACCCCTTGTGCTAGCCATCACCATCCAAGGAAAAAGGCTCTCAATGTCCACCCTATCAACCCCTCTGATCATCTTGTAGGGAGGACCATGATAGGAGTTATTCTCTGCCAAGTTGTTTATGTAACTCATCCAGCTAATTTTCTGCTCAATGTTTTGATGGACAAGGGAGTTAAAAGCTAGGGGTGTGCAGAGAGGAAATGGAGTTGAGACTACTGATTAGATTAGCCATGAACTTATTGAATGGTAGAATGTGTTTGAGGGGCCAAATAGCCTATTCCAAAATCCTATCTCCTGTGTGACCCTGGACTATTGAATATGGATGAATCAATGAAGGCAATGACACTAAATGCCAATGATGTTTTCTTACTGAGATGGTGATTGTCTGGTTCTTTGCCAAGTATCAGCCCAAGCCTGAATTTTGAATAGGAATTGTTAATGTGGGTACAGACTGCTTCATTGTTTAAGAAGCTGCTAAAAAAAGACCGAGCAGGACTTTCCACTTGAAATGACGTTTTACTGAATTTACCCAGAGTCTTTTGCTGCCTCTTCCTGTCGGGGACTGGTTTCTGCCCCTAGCTGGCGACAATAACAGGATTGAAATCGTGTAAGGCAAATTTCAGGGGCAGTTTTACATCATCACAAATGGAGGAAAGCCCCCAAAAAATCCAACAGGGAATTCTGGAGGAATAATTTTTAACCCAAGGAGAGGTTACACTGTCTGGGAATCCAGCTGAAGCATTCAATTGAAGCATTCGAGATGGAATTGGATAGCTATATGAAAAGGAAGAATGTGAGGACTTGTGGGTGAATGACTTTTTTGGATATACAGCACAGATACAATGGGTCAAATACTGCCTTTCTGTGCTTCAACCACTCAGTAATTTTGAATATAGAGCTCACTAAGACAACATGAGACAAATAACAATGATAATAGAATCATAGAATCAAACATTACAGAAGAAGGTTAAAAATCACACAACACCAGGTTATAGTCCAACAGGTTTAAGTGGAAGCACACTAGCTTTCGTCACCTGATGAAGGAGCAGCGCTCCAAAAGCTAGTGTGCTTCCAATTAAACCTGTTGGACTATAACCTGGTGTTGTGTGATTTTTAACTTTGTACCCCCCAGTCCGACACCGACATCTCCAAATCATAATTATAGAAGAGGCCCTTCACCTCTCGAGTCTGTACATCAAAAGATGGTATAAGAGAAAGCTAAACAAAAAACTGGATTACAACCATCAAAAATAAGGGCAGCAGATACATGGGAACACCACCACCTGCAAGTTCCCCTCCAAGCCACTCATTATCTTAACTTGAAACTTTATCGCCATTTCTTCACTGTTGCTGGGTCACAATTTCGGAACTCCCTCCCTAATGGCACATGGATGCTCTTACACCCCAAGGACTGCAGTGGTTCAAGAAGGCAGCTCACTGGCTGCTGTTCTGGGGCAATTAGGAGTGGACACTGAATGCTGGCCTAGCAATGCCCACATCTTCTTTCCATAATCCCAAAAAAATCTTAGCTCTCCTAAATTATTGCCTTCCCACCCACAAAGGTGATTCGGGACCAAATCCATTGATTGCTGTTTCCTCACTACCACTTTGTCAAAATTGTGGAACTCTCTCCCCAACAGTACTCCCTCCCGTAGAACTGCAGTGGTTCAAGAAGGCAGCTCACCACCTACTCAAGGGAGTTTGGGATGGGTGAAAAATATTGACTGATGGCAACATTCTCTGGATGGAAAATAAATAGAGCTCAGCAATATGAAAGATTAACTTTCTTTCTGACTCCACAGGTGCTGCCTGATATGCCAAGTAACTTTTGTTTTATTAGCTTGCATTTCTCTGCTTCCTACAGATGACTGAACATGCCATTGCTCTGCCTTTATGAATCTGCTGAGGTACCTGTAAATCAGCTTGTTGAGAAAAACAAATATTCATGTTGAATGCAATTGAATTAGGTTTTTGATGCTTTTGCGTCCAATCAGAGAGCCTTAGGGATTTCAATTGGTGGTTAGTGAACTCATTAAGTGGGAACTGTCTGGACTCTCACGGGAATATATAAACAAAGTCCCTATTTCTGGCAATCTTCAAACAGAAAATATCCAGCAGTTCAATCCATATCTGTATGAGAAAAGACAGGTTCATATTTAAATTCTAACCTTTTATCAGGACGGACATTATTGAGAAATCTTGTTTCAGGACAAAGTAAAACAATTTGGAGGAGAGGAGAATATTGAACTACTAAAACTGAAACAGGCTATTCAGTCCAACTATTCCACTTCTGCTCCACATGAATCCCCCCTTCCCCCCCCCCCCCCCCCCCGTTCATCCTTCGATCCCATCAGTTTACCCTTCAGTTCCTTTCTCATTTCTGTGGTTAACTAATGGCTCATCAAATATATCTGAGCTATTTATCTCCTATGCTATGTAATAGTGTGTCTTCACCACTCACTGAGTAAAAAAGGATCCTCCTGAATTACTCACTGGATTTATTAATGACTACCTAATATGCATAGCTTCTAATTTTGGACTTGCTTGAAAAGGAAAAGGGCTTCAGTTTGATGATCTTATCCTGAAGTGTTTCTGCACATTCACCTGTGCCTCTAAATCCTTTTTGTAATGTGAGTATTGACACTGCATAGTTAATCACATTGTCAATTTTGTTTAAGGTTAAGAAGAAATAATTGTTGGGTATTAATTCTGGGTCTGAAGACATTGTGGAGATACTGTGGCTTTAAGAGGGGTATTTTGTCCTGGTTTGCTTTTGAAGAAAAGTTTTAAGGCTGGTGAACAATCTACCAGAGCCACTAGAAGAAATAGCTTGTGAGACCTTGGGCTTTTTTTTAAAGTTGGAACAATAGAAGCAGCTTGAATGGGTGTGGGCAAACTCCCGCTGAACCAAAAATGTTTAGTTTTCTCTTTCAGCAATTATTGTAGGGGTCTTGAAGAAATGGAAGCTTTGTTTCCCCCTCTCTCCATATGACAGTCAAAACCTGAGTGTTCTCTTCCTCTGCGGGAGTTACTTGTGAGACAATCTGTTTTCTGAGTTTGCCTTTTGCCAAGGGTATGTGTTTATGAGAGGTTACCATACTGGAATAGCTAATTAGCAAATGTTACTGTATCTATTATTCTGTTAAGTTACCCCAAAGAGTTAAGTTATATTTTAATTACTGTAGATGAATAAAGTGTGTTTTGCTTTAAATCTGGTTGTTGAACCAATCGAATTGCATCTAGATTGTAACACATAACATTCACATTTAAACTAAGAAAAAGTTAGGGTCTAGACTATCTTCTGAATATTTTGAGGGTGTTGGTCTGGTCCACAATAATATGTATATACAGAGCACTTCAGGGTGAAAGAGGCTGTAGGACTGAGTAATTCCTGATGAAGAGCTAAAGCTCGAAACGTCAATTGTTCTACTTCTCAGATGCTGCCTGACTGGCTGTGCTTTCCAAGCACCACACTCTTGACTCTGATCTCCAGCACCTGCAGTCCTCACTTTCTCCTGTAAGAGTGAGTCGTCAATAAACCGTATCCATAGTGAAGGCTTCATAGTTTTCTATCACATTGACTGTCTTGGATCCAGATTGATATGCATGATACTCCCAGTGATGCCTCACTAAGGTTTCCTATGACAATCATAGTGTCATGAAGTCATTACTTGGGGATGCCACTGTTGTTAGAAGTCAGAAGTCACATGACACCAGGTTATAGTCCAACAGGTTTATTTAAAATCACAAGCTTTCTGAGCACTGCTCCTTCGTCAGGTGAAGTGGAAGGAGGTTGACAGGCACTGTATATATAGGCAGAGAGATAATGGCAAGATAATCCCAAGTGATCAAGAGTCTTAACAAATAAGTACAGAATGAGTGGAGTGTCGACAGGCTGAATAACAGCCCTTTGTAGTTGATCAAATGGTGTGAGTAAAGTGTACATTACAGCACAGAAAGAGGCTATTGGGCCCTCTGATTTCACGTGCTCTCTCTGTAGAGCAATCCAGTCTGTCCCATTGGCAGGAATGAATTGCAAAGTAAATACTCTCCCCGCTACCTCCACCAGGATATAAAATGAAGTTACACTTATATTTGCTACTGTATAGGAAATATAATTGTCATGAGTCAAGCTATGCTCACCAGCAATAATTCCTTCATCGTTCATTTGGGGACAGCTACAAGCTCATTCACAGGAGAGCTTCCTGCAGTTTGATCTAGCTGTCTATCAGGGAAGTCTGAAGTGTCAGTTCCCATTACAGTGATTGGAATTACTTTAGAATAACATGTAGCCCATAAATTTAGGATACCACATTGTGGCTGAGGAGAGCAAGACCCATAAAATATCTTGAGTAATAAATAAGGGGCCGGACTTGCCACCATCTCTTGGGGTTAAATGAAACACATACTTTGTCTGGCTCTTAATTATCTCAATCCTCCATCTGCTCCTTTTGAAATATTGGTATGAACTTATTATTCTCTTGATTTAGGTGTAGCCATAATTTTGGAATGGGGCATTCATAAATAGTTAAAATTTTAGATAAAGCTAACTCACTACCTTGCCCTTATTTCAAAACGATCTTATACTGTGGCGGCATTACAAATAAATTCATGATCAGCTTTTCACAGATCTACAGTAACTAACTGGAGTTTATATCTTTTATTTTCCAAATATTCTTTGATAATTGGGATATTTTCCAATGATGCTCGAGTGCTTTAATAAATAGCACAGGGAGTTGCTAAAATCCAAATCTATTTTGAATGGAAATAATTCTGAACCTCTGTTCAATTTCTTGATGACCTTTAAAATAAATATTCTTTTAGTGGAGTAAGTATTTAGATCTATTGAAAATACACCTTGCAGATACTTTGGAGGGATGAATGTAAGAGGTGTCAAGTGTGAGAGTTTTTCTGACTGGCTGTGCACAAAACATCAATACAGCAGTTCCCTAATTTAGTAATGTCTTGTACTTACAATCATGACCCCATACAGGGGTGAAAGGTCACAGGTCCAAAATACAAACATTTCCTGTACTTACGGATGGTTTCTTTATTGTATCTTGTATTATCTTCTCACTTGTGTACAAATTGATTATCTCCGGAACGGAACTCATTCACAGCCCAGCAACTGCCTGTTTTGCAAAACACTGTAGGACAGTGGTAGTGTCCCTACTCTAAACCGGGGTTCAAGTCCTGCCTGCTCAAAGGTGTATAACATCACTGAATAGATTGATTATAACTTATCTGCGTTGAAATGTTTGTTGGTCTTGCCTCACCTGTCTTTGGAGGATCTTTGTGGTGCATCTCTGAGAAATGAGGCCGAGGTTCAGTCCCACTGGCTCTAGAGGTGTTCAATAACATCTCTGAACAGGTTGATTGGAAAATAGAATGGACGCCATAAAAGGGCCTTTGTGGTGTAATGGCAGTGCCTCCACCTCAAAACGAGGAGGCCTGGGTTCAAGTTCCAGGGGTTTGTAACCAGGTGCCTGAACAAGGTGATTGGATGAAACTACAGAATGACAGCCATTGAGTTATTACAGCAAGTGTTCCTCAGTAGAAGCAAAAACTATGAAGCCTAAATCTAAGACAGTCACTAATAAATCTAAAAAGGGACACAGGAGAAATTTATTTTTGTAGCGTGTCGCACTCCTTACCTCATGGAACAGTTGAGACAAATAGTTTAAATGCACTTAAGGGGAAGCTGAATGATTGCTCGAAGAGGTAATAGAGCAATGCTTCTTAAAGTGGGGACCGGGACCCGAAGTGGGAAACTGAGCTGAAATTTTGAGGTTGCAAGCTCTGAGGCAGCAGTGGTAACCTTGAAGATCTGATCAATATATAACCATTGTATTCCAACTCTCACAGTCAGGCCCTCACTCTGATAGGCTCACCAGTGGGCTCACTGAGAGATACCACAATCTACAAGCTTTGAGTTAGTGTGACAGTGGGAAGAAGCTTGGCAAGCAAACAAGAACACATTGATAAGACCTTCCTCCTTATCTCAGTCCAAAACAGCTAAGAGCTTTCAGCTTGGATTATGACTTTTGGATCTAGACTGTCTGGAGGGAAGATGCAGTGTCTCTGAGCAAGACATATTCACCCAAAGGGGACTGAGACTTTCTTCTTAAGCTGGTTTCATATGGGGATCCACGAACTAAGAGAACAGAAATTGATGATTCAGGCTCCTAAGCAACAGGACCACAATATCAATGTGAGTCAGACCTGCAGGATCTATGTAACAACATTAATTTTAATGCACCTGAGGAATGGAAACACACCAACTCAAGTTGTCTTTCAGTAACCAATTCTTTGCTTCCTCATTTATCTTTCTCATTGTTGAGAGAGTTTGACAAATTATGTGGCTAAAAAATAGTTGCTGAACAAATCCTACCGTTTGTCTTTTCAATGACACAGGAATTCTAACCACTGCATCTGCAAGCAGCTTTTTTTTCTGGTTACATTTTAACTTGACTTTCTTTTATCATTGAAGCTTGTTCATGAAGAAGTGAACACATGCAATGGTTATGTTATTGAGCTAGAGAACCCAGAGATCATGGGATCAAATCCCCCCATAGCAGCTTCGGAAATTGGACGCAGTTTGGAAATAAAAAGCTGCGAACAGTAAACATGACCACCAAGTCACTGAAGGAGCCCACCAGTTTTATTGGTCTCATCAAGAGAAGGACGTTTGCTCTCCATGCTCATATATTGCCTTTTTGTGACTCCAGTCCATACCACTGTGATTGACTCTTTACTGACCCCCTGGTAGTGCCCAACATGAAGTTGCTAATTGTGGTTCAAGAAGAATCATAGAATCCCTACAATGTGGAAGCAGTCTATTCAGCCCATCAAGTCTACACTGACCCTCCAAAAAGCATTCTACCCAGATGAACCCTACATTTCTCATGACTAATTCCATCGAGCTTGTACACCCCTAAATACTATAGGCAATTTAGCATGGTTAATACATCGAACTTGCACATCCCTGGACAGTGGGAGGAAACTGGAGCACAGACAATCACCCAAGGCTGGAATTGAACCTGGGTCTGTAGCACTGTGAGGCATCACTACTAACCACTGAGCTACCAAGCCACCCATCGCCTTCACAGAGCAACTTGAATCCTTGAGAGTGACCAATGCCCATGTCCAGAGAAGGAAAATGAAAAAAAAAAGCAAAGATTCCCTCAGGATAAACCATGGAAGATATAGAATGTGGGGAAATAGATGGTGACACTTTGAAAAATGTCCATATTACAGGGAAGGAAGTGTTGGGTATATTGAAATGCATAAAGGTGGATAAATCCCCAGGACCTGATCAGGTTTATCTTAGAACTCTGCGGGAAGCTAGGGAAGTGATTGCTGGGCCCCACGCTGAGATATTTGAATCAGCAATAATCATAGGTGAGGTACCAGAATACTGGAGGTTGGTTAACGTGTTGCCACTGTTTAAGGAATGTGGTAAGGAAAAGCCAGTGAGCAATAGACCAGTGAGCCTGACATCAGTTGTGGGTAAGTTGTTGGAGGGAATCCTGAGGGACAGGATGTACATGTATTTGGAAAGGCAAGGACTGATTCGGGTTAGTCAACATGGCTTTGTGCACGGGAAATCATGTCTTACAAACTTGATCGAGTTTTTTGAAGAAGTAACAAAGAGGATTGATGAGGGCAGAATGTTGGATGTGATCTAAATGGACTGCAGTAAGGCGTTCGACAATGTTCCCATGGGAGACTGATTAGCAATGTTAGATCTCATGGAATACAGGGAGAACTAGCCATTTGGATGCATAACTGGCTCAAAGGTAGAAGATGAAGGGTTGCTCTTCAGACTGGAGGCCAGTGACCAGTGGAGTGCCATAAGGATCAGTGCTGGATCCACTATTTTTTGTCATTTATATAAATTATTTGGATGAGAACATAGGAGGTATACTTACTAAGTTCGCCGAAGACACAAAATTGGAGGTGTAGTGGACAGCAAAGAAGGTTACCTCAGAGTACAATGTGATCTTGATCAGATGGGCCAATGGGCTGAGGAGTGGCAGATGGAGTTTAATTTAGATAAATGTAAGGTGCTGCATTTTGGAAAAGCAAATCTTAGCAGGACTTATACACTTAATCGGAAAGTCCTAGGGAGAAACCTTGGAGTGCAGCTTCATAGTTCCTTGAAAGTAGTCACAGGTAGATAGGATAGTGAAGAAGGCATTTGGTATGCTTGCCTTTATTGGTTGGTACATTGAGTATAGGAGTTGGAAAGTCATGTTGCAGCTGTCCTGGTTAATTCATTGGTTAGGTCACTTTTGGAATACTGCATTCACTTCTGGTCCCTCTGCTATAGGGAGGAAGTTGTGAAACCTGACAGGGTTCAGAAAAGATTTACAAGGATGTTGCCAGGGTTGGAGGATTTGAGCTATAGGGAGAGGCTGAACAGGCTAGAGCTGTTTTCCCTGGAGCGTCAGAGGCTAAGGGGCGACCTTATTGAGGTTTATAAAATCATGAGGGACATGGATAGGATAAATAGACAAAGTCTTTTCCCCTGAAGTGTTGGAGTCCAGAAGTAGAGGGAAAAGGTTAGGGTGAGAGGAGTAAGATGTAAAAGAGACCTAAGAGACAATTTTTCATACAGAGGGTGATGCTTGTATGGAATGAGCTGCCAGAGGAAATGGTGGAAGTTGGTACAATTACAGCATTTAAAAGGCATCTGGATGTGTATATGAATAGGAAGGGTTTGGAGGGATATGGGCCAAGTGCTGGCCAATGGGGCTAGATTAGGTTAAGATATCTGGTTGGCATGGATAAGTTGGACCAAAGGGTCTGTTTCCGTGCCGTACATCTCTATGACTCTTTTCTGAAATTAGTTCGGAAAACATGGGGGGAAGGTATCAAAGATTGTTCTTCAGATCTAGATTTACAAAGTGGAAATGAAATGTGGGAAGGTCCACTGGATGGGAGACCATCCATAAATTCTTTTTCAATAAACCTTTTCTTTCCTCTTGGTTGTGTAACAGTGAAACAAGATATCAAGTCGTTTTATGGCACTATACATGCTGTACATCAACAACTGCTTACATAGGTGCTTTAATTTTTGATCCATGGGATGTTGCAAACCATTGTAAAGAGTCTATTGATTTCTGACTGAGTTGCAGGATTACCTTGTGAATCTCCTTTCACCATGTTTAATATGCACGCAGTCTTTTAAAATGTCAGAGCCCTGGGAGCAAATCACTGTCTCTTTTAGTGTAAGTGAAGGTCAGATTTACAGTTAGTCTCTGGTACAGAGAATAAATAATAAGCTTTCCTCTTGATTGTGTTGCGCATAAATTAAGAGATTGACTTTCAGTTAATCAGGGCAGACAGGCAATTCACAACCCTGTGAACTTAATCCAGACCTGTGTCTACATTCCTACTGACTGTACCTTGTCTGTATAATACTTAATTTGTTTGGAATCAATGAATCTTATGGCATTGAAAATGGCCATTCAGCCTGATATGTCTGTAACTACTCTTTGAAAGAGCTGTCTGCTTTAATCATGTGCACAAAGCTTTCTCCTCTTTGACACTGCCTTTGCATGTTCTTCAAGTGTATGTCTAATTCCCTTTGAACAATTGCTAGAAAATTTGATTCCCTCTCCCTTTCCAGATCTTCACAAGAATTTCACATTTCTCCTTCTTTCTCTTCCAGCTCTTCATGAATCTGTGAGTTTCTGCTTATTGATCAACACGAGGGGAATTTTTTTCTCCACACTCACTCTTGTAAACTCCCGCATCATTTTCAATATGTTTTCTTTAGCTGGGCCTGCCAATAATAATCTATTCTCAAAATGTTGGGGTGACTTATGAAACGTTTCACTGTATTTTTCGTTTAAAAGTACATAAAACCATAAGACCACAAGACATAGGAGTGGAAGTAAGGCCGTTCGGCCCATCGAGTCCACTCCACCTTTTAATCATGGCTGATGGGCATTTCAACTCCACTTACCCAGTAGCCCTTAATTCCGTGCGAGATCAAGAATTTATCAATCTCAGCCTTGAAGATATTTAATGTCCTGGCCTCCACTTCATTTCATGGCAATGAATTCCACAGGCTCACCACTCTCTGGCTAAAAACATAGCTCCTCATTTCGGTTCTAAGTTGACTCCCTCTAAATCCATGGCTGTGCCCACGGGTCCTAGTCTCCCTGCCTAACAGAAACAAATTCCCAGCATTCACCCTTTCTAAGCCATGCATTATCTTGTAAGTTTCTATTAGATTTCCCCCTCAATCTTCTAAACTCTAATGAATACTATCCCAGGATCCTCAGCCGTTCATCATATGTTAGGCCTACCATTCCAGGGATCATCTGTGTGAATCTCCACTGGACACGCTCCAGTGCCAGTATGTCCTTCTTGAGGCGTGTGGCCAAACGTGGATGTAGTACTCTAAATGGAGCCTAACTAGAACTTTATAACGTCTCAGAAGCACATCGCTGCCTTTATATTCCAATCCTCTTGAGACAAATGACAACATTACATTCACTTTCTTAATCACTGACTCAACCTGCAAGTTAACCTTTAGAGAATCCTGGACTAGCACCCCCAGATCCCTTTGTACACTGGCTTTATGAATTTTCTGACCATTTAGAAACTAGTCCATGCCTGTATTCTTTTTTTCAAAGTGCAAGACATCACATTTGCTCACGTTGAATTTCATTAGCCATTTCCTGTTTAGCCACTCTCCTAAACAGTCTAAATCTTTCTGTAGCCTTCCCACCTCCCCAGTACTACCTGCCTGTCCACCTAACTTCGTATCATTGGCAAACTTCACCAGAATGCCCCCAATCCCTTCATCCAGATTATTAATATATAAAGTGAACAGCTGCAAGCCCAACACTGAACCCTATGGGACACCACTTATCACCTGCTGCCAATCCAAAAAAGAACCTTTTAATCCAACTCTGCCTTCTGTCAGACAGCCAATCCCTAATCCAGTAGCTCACCTCAAACACAATGGGCCCTCACCTTACTCAGTAGCCTCCCGTGAAGCACCCTATTAAAGGTCTTTTGGAAATCTCTATAGATAACATCCACTGGGTGTTATCTGTAGAGACTTTGCCTGGTCTAACCTACTTGTTACCTCTTCAAATAATTCTAACATGTTTGTCCGGCATGACCTCCCCTTATTAAATCCATACTGACTTGTTCTAATCCAACCCTGCACTTCCAAGAGTTTAGAAATCTCATCCTTAACAATGGATTAGAGAATTTTACCAATAACTGAGGTTAGGCTAATCGGCCTACAATTTTCCATCTTTTGTCTTGATCCTTTCTTGAACAAGGGGGTTACAACAGTGATTTTCCAACCATCTGGGACTTTCCCTGAGGCCAGCGACTTTTGAAAGATCACAGCCAACGCCTCTGCTATTTCCTCAGCCACCTCCCTCAGATCTCTAGGATGTAGCCCATTGGGGCCAGGAGATTTTTAATTTTTAGACCTTTTAGCTTTTCTAGCACTTTCTCTTTTGTAATGGCTACCATACTCAACTCTGCTCCCGACTCTCCTTAATTATTGGGATATCACTCATCTCTTCCACTGTGAAGACTGATACAAAGTACTTATTAAATTCTTCAGCTATTTCCTTATCTCCCATCACTAGCCTTCCTGCATCAATTTAGAATGGCCCAATGTCTACTTTTGCCTCTCGTTTGTTTCTTATGTATTGAAAGA
This sequence comes from Chiloscyllium plagiosum, assembly GCF_004010195.1. Taxonomy (NCBI): domain Eukaryota; kingdom Metazoa; phylum Chordata; class Chondrichthyes; order Orectolobiformes; family Hemiscylliidae; genus Chiloscyllium; species Chiloscyllium plagiosum. The sequence continues at coordinate 5,150,552 of NC_057735.1, forward strand.
AACTTTTACTATAATTTCTAATATTACTAGCTAGCCTACCTTCATATTTGATCCTCTCCTTCCTTATTTCTCTCTTTGTTGTCCTCTGTTTGTTTTTGTAGCCTTCCCAATTTTCTGATTGCCCAAGGGCCGTTGGCCACTTTATCGGCTCTCTCTTCTTCTTTGATATATTTCCTGACTTCCTTTGTCAGCCATGGCTGTCTAATTCTGACAGGCTAAATGTGAGGTGATACATTTTGGAAAGGCAAATCAGAGCAGGACTTATACACTTAATGGGAAGGTCCTGGGGATGCAGGTGCATAGTCCCTTGAAAGTGGAATTTGCACGGAGACAGGGTAGTGATGCATGTAGGTGACCTCCGGATGAAGCCTTCGTAAGGAGGTCACTGATATTGTTACCTAGTATGGTGATGAAATGTCGGAAAATGAACCTTCCAGCTCAGCGAGCAAACCTACATCCAGAACCTCAACCTGAGCTACAAGTCTTCTCAAAACTCGCTAACAGGATAGTGAAGAAGTAATTTGGTACACTTGCCTTTATTGGTCAGAATACTGAGTATAGGAATTGACAGGTCATGTTGCAGCTGTTGAGGGCATTAGTTAGGTCACTTTTAAAATATTGCATTCAATTCTGGTCTCCCTATTTTGGGCAAGATGTTGTGAAACTTGAAAGAGTTCAGGAAAGATTTACAAAGATGTTGCCAGGGTTGGAGGGTTTGAGCTATAGGGAGAAACTGAATAGGCTGGGGCTATTTTTCCTGGAGTGTCAGAGGCTGTGGAGTGACCTTATAGAAGTTTATAAAATCATGAAGGGCATGGATAGGGTGAATAGTCAAGGTCTTTTCCCCAGGGTAGGGGAGTCCAAAACTAGAGGGCATAGGTTTAAGGTGAGAGGGAAATGATTTAAAAAGGATCTAAAGGTCAATTTTTCATGCAAAGGGTGGTGCATGTATGGAATAACTGCCAGAGGAAGTGGTGGAGGCTGGTACAATTACAACATTTGGCATCTAGATGGGTACATGAATAGGAAGGGTTTAGAGGGATATGGGCCAACTGCTGGCAAATAGGACTAGATTAATTTAGGATATCCGATCAGCATGGACGAGTTGGACTGAAAGTTCTGTATCTATGCCGTACATCTCTATGACTTTAAATGCAGGAAGCATGTTTCCGATGACCAGGGGCCAGAATCAAAGGAAAAGACGGTAGGCCATTTAGGACTGTGATGAGAAGAAATGTCTTCATCCAGAGAGCTGGGAGAATTCCCTGCCACAGGAAGTTGGTTGAGGCCAAAACATTGAATGTTTTCAAGAAGGAATTAGATATAGTTCGTCAGGTTAAAGGGATCAAAAGGTATGGGGAGAAAATGGAAACTGAGTTGGATGATCATATTGAGTAGTGGAGCAGGCTCAAAGGGCTGAATAGCCTCCTCCTGCTCCTATGTTCTAAGCTTCTATGAACTGCAAGTCAATTCTACTCTCCCACTTTTGATCCTTGTTTAGCATAAATCTATACCTCATTATTTAAAGAACTCCACCACCCATAGCCACTTGGGGAAAGAATTCCAATTTACCTTAGTCCTACGTGGGAGAAATTATTTCCTGAATATCTAACCCTAATTTTAGGAATAGATTCCTTTATACCCCATTCCTGCACCCATGGATGTAGGACTAATGCAGATAAACCATAAATTGTTTTAACACTTTAAACACCTCAAAAAGCTCATTGATTAAATCTTTGATACTCAAGGGAATAGAAGATGGTTTTTGTCCAACCTACTTTAACCAAAAATGGGAAATGCTGGAAAATCTCAGCAGGTCTGGCAGCACCTGTGGCGAGAAATCAGAGTTAATGGCTGGGGGTCCAGTGAAGTTTCTTCTGAGCCTAATACAAGTGGAGTAAATGTTATGATGGAAGCAAACTTTTATACTCAGTGTGTAGTTAGGGTGTGACATGTATGGCCTGGAAATGCGATGGTGGAAGGTTTAACTGAGGCATTCAAGAGGGGCATTGGATACTTATTTGGATAAAAGTGGTGCGCAGAGATATGGGGAACAGGCAGGAAACTGGCTGCAGTTCATTCTGCTCATTTGAAGAGCTGTTGCAGGCACGAAGGGCCGAATAGCCTCCTTCTATTCCATAACATTTCCTGTCATTCGATTACATAATAAACCACATCTTGATTATCTAATACAAGTACTGCTTCTGTTTAGATAAACACATTGTCTATTCTCCACCACAGAGTACTGAACAGCCTTTGAGACTAACACAGGAAAACGGTTTGATGGTGGTTCTCCATCAAACGGTTGGTACCCAGTCCATCAGCACTTAACACAACAACAATGGTGAGGCATTTCCATGATTATGCAATTCACCTGAAATCTGCACCACTGCTGTCAATGCAATTCCAGCAGCGAAACTTGGGTTAAGTTTCTGAGATCTTGTGTATTCACCCTGGGAGCATGCTCCCCCCTCCCCCAACAAAACTGGCCATGTCACAAGATTGGAAATTGTGCCAGTGCTTACTTGTATTTAAACCTATTTGCCACTTGTTCACAGGCTGTGGAAATTACTGGTCAGGCCAGCGTTTATTGCCCAGAGGGCAGTTAGGAGACAACCACATTGGTTAGAGTCACGTGTAGACCAGACTAGGTAAGCATGAGAGACTTCCTTCCCGAAAGGATATTAGTGATCCAATGGGTTTTTCTGATGATTGACAACAGTTTTATTTTCATCATTAGACTCTTAATTCCAGAGGGGGTTAAAATCAACGAGGTAAAAACAATGACTGCAGATGCTGGAAACCAGATTCTGGATTAGTGGTGCTGGAAGAGCACAGCAGTTCAGGCAGCATCCAAGGAGCTTCGAAAGCCTGATGAAGGACTTTTGCCCAAAACATCGATTTCGAAGCTCCTTGGATGCTGCCTGAACTGCTGCGCTCATCCAGCACCACTAATCCAGAATCTGGTTTCCAGCATCTGCAGTCATTGTTTTTACCACCTTCTTAATTCCAGAGTTTTATTGAACCGATCTGCTATGGCAGGTTTAAATCTCAGACCCCAGGACATTACCCTGTCTCTGGATTTAATAGTCTAGTGACAATGTCTCCAGGCCATTGCTGATAAATACATCTAAAGTTAAAAAAAAAGTTGCTTTAATTGTTCTGGTTTAAGACACTGTCTGATTGCACAAGCACATGATGGATTTTGATGGGATAGGATTTGGGCATTGCTGGTAAGGTCAGCATTTGTTGCCCTTCCATACTTGAGAAGCTGGTTGTGATATTAGTTTTCAGTGATAGTCCACAACAGGGAAAACAAATTGGTAGCCAGTCTTACACCATGCCTGAGCTTCCTCTTCTAATCATTTCAATCGTAAAGACATTGGCCTGGGGGGTTAGTGGCCTGAGAATCATCCAATTTTACCAAAGATCAATTTTACCCTCCTTCACCAATTGCATAGTCAGTCCATTATTTCATCATGTGGGATCTTGCTGTGCACAAGTAGGCTGCTGTGCTTTGTATCAAAGCAGAGTAGAGGTTAAACTTCACAAGAACACAGAGCCCAGTGAAAAGGTGGGGTTATGATTTCTGACTGAAACTGGGCTACTGAACTGATGTGAGTATTTGCCACATCACTTAAATCCTTTGTACCTTCTTCTGGTTGAGTGCAGGTTTGTATGGGGTGAGCCTATATTTCTGAATCATAGCATCATATATTACAGAAAGGGGACCACTAAGCACACTTACCATTACCGGCTCTGCGCCAGTCAGATTGTTGCAATCTCTCTTCTCTTTCCTCATTGTTCTGCAATTCATGGAAGCAGGCCATTCAGCCCATCAAGTTGGAGATGTAGTAGACAGCGAAGAATTAAAACGGGATTGAAATCAGATGAGCCAATGGGCTGAGGAGTAGCAGATGAAGGTTTAATTTAGATAAATGTGAGGTGCTGCATTTTAGGAAAGCAAATCTTAGCAGGACTTCTACATTTAATGGTAAGGTCTGAGGGAGTGTTGCTGAATAAAGAGACCTTGAAGCACAAGTTCTCAGCTCCTTGAAAGTAGAGTCACAGGTAGATAGGATAGTGAAAAAAGCGTTTGGTATGCTTTCTTTTATTGGTCAGAGTATTGAGTACAGGAGTTGGTAGGTACAGGATGTTGCAGCTGTACAGGACATTGGTTAGGCCACTGTTGGAATATTGCATGCAATTCTGGTCTTCTTCCTATCGGAAGTATGTTCTGAAATGTGAAAGGGTTCAGAAAAGATTTATGATGTTTGCCAGGGTTGGAGGATTTGAGCTATAGGGAGAGGTTGAATAGGCTCGGGCTGTTTTCTCTGGAGCATCAGAGGCTGAGGGGTAACCTTATAGAGGTTTATAAAATCATGAGGGGCATGGATAGGGTAAATAGACAAAGTCTTTTTCCTTGGGTTATCTGCTCGGCATGGATGAGTTGGAACAAAGGGTTTGTTTCCATGCTGTACATCTCTATGACTCACATTGACCCTTCGAAGAGCATCCATTTTGACTTATCCTATCCTTGCATTTCCCATGGCCAATCCACCTGACCTGCACATCTTTGGACTATGGGAGGAAAGCAGAGCACCTGGAGGAAACCCACGCAGACATGGGGAGAATGTGCAAACTCCACAGAGACAGTTGCCTGAGGATGGAATTGAACTCTGGTCCCTGGCGCTGGGAGGCAGCAGGGCTAATCACTGAGCCACTGTGCCACCCATAAATTCTTTTGCTTCATTGATTTTTAAAAAAAATCTAATGTCCAAGTTCCTAATCTGCTTCTGACACTCCTTTATGCAGTGTATTCCACAAGAAGTAACTGAATAATTTCATCTTTCCTCTGGTTCTTAAACTGATCAACTAGAGGCTGCATCCTCTGGTAATGACCTCTTCTTTGTAGAAAGTCCCTCTTTGTAGGATGACTTGGCTCACGTTCCACTGTGGTCTGATGGGTTCTGAGGTAACTGATGAGCCCAATGTGCTATCTGGCAACTCTGCCCCACATAGGGGCAGGTAATAACTGCAGGGTTGGGGCACGTGAGATTGGAGGCTTGTGTACTCCCTTCAATGTCGAGGCAGTTGGGTTGGTTTGAATGTAACACTCACTACCACGTGGAATGATTGAGCTGAAGAGCACAGATGTATTAAGGAGGCAATTCCATGATAATCACATGTGCGAGAAGAAACTTAAGGATATATTGATATGGTGAGATGAAGAAGGAGTGGGAGAAAGGTTGTCTGGTCTGGAATACCTATCTATTGGATTAGGGTTTGTGTTTCTGCAAAACCTGTCTAATTCCATATCAATGCAGTAGATACAGAGAGGCCGGTGTTGGACTGGGGTGGACAAAGTTAAAAAATCATGTACTTTCAAATAAACCTGTTAGACTATATAACCTGTTGTTGTGTGATTTTTAACTTTATCAATGCAGATGGACATAAAGATTGAGTGAAGGTGAAAATTTCCAGGAATGGGAGGCTGGAGGGACAAAATGTGGATTGAACATGTGAGAACGTGGTTTGAAGTGGAAAAAAAATGCCTATTTCATTACTCGGCTTTGCTTCACCTTTATATTCAGCCTAGACAAAAGAAAACTGGGAGCACTATTTTTACAGCTGTGAATCTATTTCAGTCAGTAGATTACAAAGCCTTGGCTCAATCATGTTTCTATTCAATCTTGTTGATAAGGCAGGGAGCTCAGAAGAATCTTGACTAATTCATGAGGACGGCAGTCAAACAGAAAGGGCACAAATAAGACTGAATAAAGTATTCCACCCGGCCCAGCCTGTCTGTCTGTCACCTGTATCTTAAGTACACAGGAGTACAAATAAACCTTAGGCCAGATCAGTGTTAATTATTCAGTACTTCAATCCACAATACACTGTTCTTACAAGCTATTACTTTTTCACTTTGGTTCCAATTTCTTTTTAAATTGTCAGACTTCAGTCATTGAGACCCACAAACCTGTTCTGCCATAATTCACAGGAACATGGGAAACAAGAGAATATTCAACCCCGTCAGTCTATTCTGTCATTCATCTAGATCACATCTTATCTTTTCCATGATGTGGAGATGCCGGTGTTGGACTGGGGTGTACAAAGTTAAAAATCACACAACACCAGGTTATAGTCCAACAGGTTTAATTGGAAGCACACTAGCTTTCGGAGCGTCGCTCCTTCAACCAATTGATGAAGGAGTGTCGCTTCGAAAGCTAGTGTGCTTCCAATTAAACCTGCTGGACTATAACCTGGTGTTGCGTGATTTTTAACTTTGTACCTTTTTCATCATTGCCACTTTCCTACACTATCTCCAAGTCCCATGATATCTTTATTGCCTAGAAATCTGTCAGTCTGCCTTGAATACAATGACTGAGCCTTTGTAGCTCGGTGGAGTTGGAGAAATTCAAAGATTCATCATCCTCTGAGTGAAGAAATCCTTCCTCTTCTCAGTCCTAAATGTCTGTCCTTCCCAGTCTGGCTGTTGAACACATCATTATTCTGCCATTCTCACATTCAGGTCACTTAATCTGAACTCTCAGCATCCTTTCTCCCCCAACACTCCAACCTCCCCCCTGCAGACCAGAACAATTAAATAAATGCTGACCCATTCACACTTCACGTCAGCTCTGATGAAGTTACGTAGAGTTGGGGATGGATAGGGTAAATAGGCAAAGTCTTTTCCCTGGGATCGGGGAGTCCAGAACTAGAGGGCATAGGTTTAGGGTGAGAGGGGAAAAATATAAAAGAGACCTAAGGGGCAACTTTTTCATACGGAGGGTGGTACGTGTATGGAATGAGCTGCCAGAGGAAGTGGTGGAGGCTGGTACAATTGCAACATTTAAGAGGCATTTGGATGGGTATATGAATAAGAAGGGTTTGGAGGGATATGGGCTGGGTGCTAGCAGGTGGGACTAGATTGGGTTGGGATATCTGGTCGGCCTGAAGGGGTTGGACCGAAGGGTCTGATACCATGCTGTGCATCTCTATGACCCTATGACTCTATGAAACGTTAACTTGTTCTATCTCCATGGATGCTGCCAGACCCTCTGTCATCTCCAACATTTCTTGTTTTCAGTACAGATTCCAGCATTTGCGGTAATTTGCTCCTCTTCCTCTTGACTGGGTCTAAGGATCTTGTTGGTTTCCATTATTTGAGGATCGACCCCCGTTACGTTTTAACAAGAAGATGATTTATTGAATCAGACACAACTTATATTAGCATGTTAAGGGCTCCTGTGTTAAAGCACCACTGTCCCTACCTCTGAACCAGACAGTCTGTGTTTAAGTAGCTCCTGGCCCAGATGTGTGTCATACGAACAAGGTACAAGAGAGGGCCACTCTGTCCATCAAACCTGCTTCCCTTTCAATAAGATCACGGCTGATCTGATTTCAACCTCAACTCTACATCCCGCAATATCCTCCCATAATCTTTCCTTTCCCTGGTTATCAAGAATCTGTCTTAATACGGTTCAACAAGTTGATTTAAACGATCTGCATGAGCTTGTTAGGCATTTTTGCTGAGTCTTTGTGGAGAGTTAGGGTCTTGTGATGCAGTCTTCATGTCCCTAATTCTGGGTGAGCAGGTCTAGGTTCCAAATTTACCTGAGGAAATGATCGGCGTGGAGGAGTGTTGTAACTTGTTCATTTTTAGAACAAAAGATTATGAGGAGACCCAGGATAAAGGTCCGCTCTCCACAGGTTCATAGAACATAGAACAATACAGCGCAGTACAGGCCCTTTGGCCCTCGATGTTGCGCCGATCCAAGCCCACCTAACCTATACTAACCCATTATCCTCCATATACCTATCCAATGCCCGCTTAAATGCCCATAAAGAGGGAGAGTCCACCACTGCTACTGGCAGGGCATTCCATGAACTTACAACTCGCTGAGTGAAAAACCTACCCCTAACTTCAGTCCTATATAGTGAGAAGGCTCATCGGGGAATGTGCAGAGTTAATTCAACTTTTCAGAAAACAAGACCCACAAAACCTTTCAAATGCACATCATTTCCATCTGGTTTCCAAGAATTTGCATTGCAAAGTATTGTGGTGTAGAACCCCACATGTACACCCTGCAGTTTTGGAATTATCCACCTTTGTGCATGAAATGGAGTTTTAGAACATAAAACAGAAATACAGCGCAGAACAGGCCCTTCAGCCCTCAATGTTGCGCCGACCTGTGAACTATTCTCAGCTCATCTCCCTACACTATCCCATTATCATCCATGTGCTTATCCAAGGATTGTTTAAATGCCCCTAAAGGCAGGTAAGGCATTCCATGCCCTTACCACTCTCTGAGTAAACAACCTGTCTCTGACATCTGTCTTAAATCTATCACCACTCAATTTGTAGTTTTGCAAATTACAAGCTGACATCATCATTCTAGGAAAAAGACTTCTACTGTCTACCCTACCTAATCCTCTGATCATCTTGTATGTGTCTAGCAAATCCCCTCTTAACCTTCTTCTTTCCAATGAGAACAGACCCAAGTCTTTCAGCCTTTCCTCATAAGACCTTCCCTCCAGACCAGGCAACATCCTGGTAAATCTCCTCTGCACCTTTTCCAATGCTTCTACATCCTTCCTGTAATGGGGTGACCAGAGCTGTACACAATATTCCTAGTGTGGCAGCACTAGTTGCAACATGATATTCCCGGCTCGGGTGGCAACTTACAGGGATCTATGCACATGGACTCCAAGATCCCTTTGCACATCCACACTACCAAGAATCTTTCCATTGACCCAGTATTCTGCCTACCTGCTATTCTTCCCAAAGTGCATCACCTCACATTTAGCTGCATTGAGCTCCATTTGCCACCTCTCAACCCAATTCTGCAGATTATCCAAGTCCTCCTGCAACCAGTAATATTCTTCCAAACTGTCCACTACTCCACTGACTTTAGTGTCATCTGCAAACTTACTAACCCATCCACCTATGCCTGCGTCTAAGTCATTTATAAAAATAATGAACAGCTGTGGTCCCAAAACAGATCCTTGTGGCACACCACTAGTAATCAGACTCCAGACTGAATATTTTCCATCAACACCACTCGCTGCCTTCTTTCAGAAAGCAAGTTTCTAATCCAAACTGCTAAATCACCCTCAATTCCATGCCTCTGCATTTTATCCAACAGCCTACCATGTAGAATCTTATCAGAGGCTTTACTGAAGTCCATGTATACCACATCAACTGCCCTACCCTCATCTACATGCTTGGTCACCTTCTCAAAAAACTCAATAAGGTTTGTGAGACACGACCTTGACAAAAACATGTTGACTATCTGAAATCAAATTATTGCTTGCTAGATGATTATAAATCCTATCTCTTATAATTCTTTCCAAAACCTTTCCTACAACAAAAATAAGGCTCACTGATCTATAATTACCTGAGTCATCTCTACTGCCCTTCCTGAACAAGGGCACATTTGCAATCCTCCAATGCTCTGCTACTAAACCTGTAGACAATGACGACTCAAATATCAAACCCTAAGGCTCTGCTATCTCCTCCCTCGCTTCCCAGAGAATCCTCGGATAAATCCCATC
>NC_057735.1:5160431-5163657 GCF_004010195.1 Chiloscyllium plagiosum
TTGTAGGCCTGTCTACATACTGTGTCAGGAATCCCTCCTGCACGCACTGGACAAAAACTGACCCATCTATATTACTCGTACTGTAATGATCCAAGTCAATATTTGGATAGGTGAGGTCCCCCATGACAACTACCCAGCCTGTCTCACTCCTATCGAGAGCCATGTTTGCTATCCTTTCCTCTGGGATTATTCGGAGACCAATAGAAAATTCCCAGCACGGTGACTTCTCCTTTCCTATTCCTAACCTCAGCCCAAACTACCTCAGATGGCAAGTCCTCATCCATCGTCCTTTCCACCGCTGTAATACTATCTTTGACAAGCAATGCCACACCTCCCCCTCTTTTACCCCCCCCCCCCTCCCCACTCAAACATTTAAATCCTGGAACCTGCACCAGCCAATCCTGTCCCTGTTCTAGCCATGTCTCCGTAATAGCCACTACATCGAAGTCCCAGGTACCAACCCACGCTGCAAGTTCACCTACCTTATTTCGTATACTTCTTGCATTGAAGTATACACACTTCAAGCCACTTTCCTGTTTACAGGCACCCTTCCTTGGAAATGATGCCATGTTCCTAACCTCCCTACACTCCAGGCCCTGCACCCTGAAGCTACAATCTGGGTTCCCATGCCCCTGCAGAGGTTCCTTGAGTGTTCTGCCTTACCTCCAGCCAGGATAGCATCATCAGATCGTGTGGAGCTTAATGTGGTCTCCAATATTAACTCTTTTAGAACCTTAGACAACAAAGTCCAGGAGAGTTTCATGATATCGACTCTGAATAGCGTGGCTAATTATTTGACCACTTTAAGGACCACAGCTGGCCCAGAGACAGACTTGATTCCGAATGGTTAGCCTACCCCAGGTAAAATTGTGATTGAAGAGCGAGGCCGAGAATGTTGGCACCTACGATGCTTCACATCAAGCCTGTTCCTGCCCTTCCAATGCCAAGAGGCTGTAAAAGCCATGCCTGTATTGCCATGGGAACAATTCTATCCACATTTGCTGATGCCCACAGACAGTAACTAGTGGAAAATCATCCAGTAACTGTAAACTGTGTGTGTGCAGGGAGATAATCACATGATCAATGCACTTCAGGAGGCCATTCGGACGAGGATTATTACCTCATGCCAATCGCCATTACTTTATATTATTTCTATCCAAATCTTTGAATGTCCCCTTGAATGTCTCAGTTGAACCTGCCTCCACCACATTCCATACGTTCACTGTGTCTCACATCACCCTCCACTGTTTTGCACATTACTTTAAATCTATGCCCTCTCATTCTTTTTCCTTTTTGAAGTAGGAACAGCTTTGCCCTATCTGCTCTATTCATCCCACTCACAATTTTGAAAACTTCCATCAAATCTTCTCTCAGTCTTCCTCTTTCTATGGAGAACAGTCCAGACCTTATCAACGTATCCTCATAGCTGATGTTTCTAATCCCCTATGTTTCTCATCCCTGGAACCATTCTTGTAATTGGCTTCTACACACTCACTTCACATCCTTCCTAACCCGAGAATGCAACTTTAAAAAAAAGGGTTTTGTGATTTACACATGAAAGAAGTGAAACTATCACTGTATTCTAACAGATGAAAGGCTTAACAGACAATCAATTTTTCAATGTATAATTTCAGTTACATCACACTGCAAATTTTTGCTATAAATCTGTGTTACGATCGAGCCCTCCACAATCACCTGATGAAGGAGCGTCGCTCCGAAAACTAGTGAGTTTCCAATTAAACCTGTTGGACTATAACCTGGTGTTGTGTGATTTTTAACTTTGTACACCCCAGTCCAACACCGGCATCTCCAAATCATTCCTATAATGTGGTGCCCAGAACTGTACGCCATATTCCAGCTAAGGTCTAAGCAGTGTCTGACAAGTAACGCTCCTTGGTATGACCCTCACTGGAAGATTGTCACATTGTAAGCACTCTCCATCTCCCCGAACATACCAACACAACTACATATACCCTAAATAGTTCATGTGGAGCATGGAAGTAACATTGGTTCATGTCCAGAGCTGTTGGAGGAGAAGCACACAAAGGAAGCAAATAATCAAAAGTCTGGGAGATTCATTTGTTCAAACTGTTACATATTTATTTATGCCAACAGCCTTGCTCACCATGAAAGTGGTTTATGAGCTCAGAGAGAATTATTTTCTCAGGGTTAAAGAGAACTATCTCAGCCACATACAGCTGCTGCTAATGGACTGATCTCTTAGTTAAGCACAGCTATAATTCCTCCCAAATCGAAAGCACAAAATCTTGGATTATCGTGGATTTACTGAGTTCACAGAGGCACAGGTGGGGAGGCACGGGGTGGGGTGGAAAGTACAGTTGAATGGGGAAGGTTGCAGATGGACCTGCCCGATCCAACCACAGCAAACAGCAAATAGGTAATTGATACAGCGTGCCTCCAAAGTTTATGTCACTGACATTCAGAGGTGTTGGGTCACCTGTCTGCAGAGATAACTTGGCCAAACAGCCCTCTTGTCTAAAGCGAAATCCTTAATTAAAATGCCTAAAACTATGACACACCTATTTGAAGGGAAGTCCACATTTGATATGTGGAGGCTTTCAAAGATAGGTTAAAGGTAGTGCAGGATAGGCATGTCCTGTTGAAGGCAAAGGATAGGAAAGGCAAGATTCATGAACTGTGGATGACAGGGGAAATTGTACGACTAGCCAAGAGGAAAAGGGAAGCGTACATAAGGTCTAGGCAGCTAAGAACAGAATGAGCCCTGGAGGAATATCGGAAGAGTATAGACCAGTGAGCCTGATGTCGGTGGTGGGCAAGTTGTTGGAGGAAATCCTGAGGGACAGGTTGTACATGCATTTGGAAAGGCAAGGACTGAGTAGGGATAGTCAACATGGCTTTGTGCATGAGAAATCATGTCTCACAAATTTGATTGAGTTTTTTGAGAAAGTAACAAAGAGAATTGATGAGGGCAGAGCGGTAGATGTGATCTATATGGATTTCAGTAAGGCATTCAACAAGGTCCCCCAGGGGAGACTGATTAGCAAGATTAGATCTCACGGAATACAGGGAGAACTAACCATTTGGATACAAATCTGGCTCAAAGGTAGAGAAGGTAGTGGTGGTGGAGGGTTGTTTTTCAGACTGGAGGCCTATGACCAGTGGAGTGCCACAAAGATCGGTGCTGGGTCCTCTACTTTTTGTCATTTACATAAATGATTTGGATGTGAGCATAAGAGGTACAGTT
>NC_057735.1:5163675-5165298 GCF_004010195.1 Chiloscyllium plagiosum
AGTACAGGAGTTGGGAGGTCATGTTGCGGCTGTACAGGACATTGGTTAGGCCACTGATGGAATATATTGCATGCAATTCTGGTCTCGTTCCTTTTGGAAAGATGTTGTGAAACTTGAAAGTGTTCAGAAAAGATTTACAAGGATGTTGCCAGGATTGGAGGATTTGAGCTATAGGGAGAGGCTGAACAGGCTGGGGCTGTTTTCCCTGGAGCGATGGAGGCTGAGGGGTAACCTTATAGAGGTTTATAAAATTATGAGGGGCATGGATGGAGTAAATAGGCAAAGTCTCTTCCCTAGGGTGGGGGAGTCCAGAACTAGAGGACAATAGGTTTAGGGTGAGAGGGGAAAGATATAAAAGGGAGCTAAGGGACAATGTTTTCACACAGAGGGTGGTACGTGTATGGAATGAGCTGCCAGAGGAAGTGGTGGAGGCTGGTACAATTGCGACATTTAAGATGCATTTGGATGGGTATATGAATAGGAAGGGTTTGGAGGGATATGGGCTTGGTGCTGGCAGGTGGGACTAGATTGGGTTGGATTATCTGGTCGGCAAGGACGGGTTGGACCATGGACTCTATGACTCTAAGTCTTAAATGAGGAATCAAGCGGGCTAACAGTGGTCATGAAATAGCTTTAGTGAGCAGAGTTAAGGAGAATCCCAAAGCATCTTATTCTTATATAAGAAGCAAGCGGGTAACTAGAGAAAGGATTGGTCCACTAAAGGATAATGAAGGAAGGATTTGTGTCCAACCTGAGAGAATGGGTGAGATTCTGGATGATTACTTTGCAGCAATGTTCACTAGGAAGAGGAACATGATGAATCTTGAGATTAGAGATAGAAGTTTGATTAGTCTGGATCACGTTGACATAAGCAAGGAAGCTGTGCTGGTTAGGCTAGAGGTTATTAAGGTGGACAAATCCCCAGGACCGGAAGGGATCTATCCCAGGCTGTTGGTGGAGGCGAGAGGGGAAATAGCTGGGGCCATGACACATATCTTTATGGCATCCTTAAATATAGGTGAGGTGCCAAAGGATTGGAAGGTTGCTCATGTTGTTCCCCTATACAAGAAGGATAGTAGGGATATTATTTATAGCTGTGGGTGGCACGGTGGCACAGTGGTTAGCACTGCAGCCTCACAGCGCCAGAGACTCGGATTCAATTCCCGCCTCAGGCGATTGACTGTGTGGAGTTTGCACGTTCTCCCCGTGTCTGCGTGGGTTTCCTCCGGGTGCTCCGGTTTCCTCCCACAGTCCAAAGATGTGCAGGGTCAGGTGAATTGGCCATGCTAAATTGCCCGTAGTGTTAGGTAAGAGGTAAATGTAGGGGTATGGGTGGGTTACACTTCGGCGGGTCGGTGTGGACTTGTTGGGCCGAAGGGCCTGTTTCCACACTGTAATGTAATGTAATCTAATCTAATCTAATCTAATATTCCGGGTAACTACAGACCAATGAGCCTGATGTCGCTGGTGGTAAAGTTGCTGGAGGTATAGGATCTATTTATGTCTAGAAAAGAATAGGCTTATCAGTGATAGGCAACATGGTTTTGTGCGGGGGAAATCGTTCCTTACCAACTTAATAGAGTTCTTTGAGGAAGTGACCAAGTTGATAGATGAAGGAAGGGC
>NC_057735.1:5165984-5196940 GCF_004010195.1 Chiloscyllium plagiosum
TGAAGGGTATAGACAGGATGGATAGAGACCAGCTTTTTCCCAGTGAGAAGGATTCAATAATGAGAGGTCACACTTTCAAGGTGAGAGGTGGAAAGTTTAAGGGGGATACACGTGGCAAGTACTTCACACAGTGGGTGGTGGGTGTCTGGAATGTGCTGCCAGCAGAGGTGGTAGAGGCAGGCATGGTAGATTCATTTAAGCTGCATCTGGACAAATGCATGAGTAGGTAGGGAGCAGAGGGATACAGATGCTTAGGAATTGGATGACAGGTTAAGACAGTAGATTTGGATCAGCTCAGGCTTGGAGGGCCGAAGGGCCTGTTCCTGGGCTGTAAATTTTCTTTGTTCTTTGTTCTATGACCTTTCTCTCTCTTTTAGCCATGAATTTGCACAACTCTATTCTTCTACCACTTGCTGGTTTTGTCTCATGTTTCTGGCTTTGGCAGCTTTCCCTCAGTGGTAACACTCTCTCTGGAAGATTGTCACATGGCAAGCACTCCTAATCTAGCACCAATATGCCAACACAGCTACATATACCCCAAATAGTTAATGTAGAGCATGGAAACAACAAGGGGGTTCATGTGCAGGAGGGCTGTGTGGAGGAGAAGCACAAAAAGGAAGCAAGTATTCTAATGTCTGTATTGTACAGATTTATATTGTCCCGTACTCTCTAAAGAATCTTGTGACAATGGATAGATACACTTGGGATATTTTTGAATAAACTTGTTCAGAATTTTATTATGCACCTTTGGAACAGGTGGGATGTCTACCTGGGTCAAAGCCAGGGACACTACCACTAAACCACAAGAACCATTCACTTCAGGTGTAACTGCATCTACATCCTTTGTCCCTGGGTGACAAGTCTGCATTTTGCAATTATTATTAACTAACAGTTGTGTCAATTCAGAAAGTTCTTCTTCGCTAAGTGATTCTTTGTGGTTCATGATGGAGTGTTTTGTTGAAACATAAGTTACTTTGACATCTATTATACAATAACAAAATAAGCTTCCATTACCAAACCCAAAGTATAATTTCTGCAGGCTAGGCCACAAGTTATCCTGGCAACTTCACCCAAAATGTTCTTGCATCTTCCTGGTAATGTGAGTCCCCTCAGGTGTGGTCCAGCAAGAAATGAAGTTCCTTCTCACTAAATCTCCAAACTCCTGCAAAAATGGCCATTTTAACAGTTTGATTGTGCAACAGAACGTCTCCTGTTTGGCAATCCAAAGGACAAGTGAAGGATTGGACATCCCCAGGTCAACTCTTTGTAGGTACGCCCTCAGGATCGAGGATGATTGACCTTCACCCTGAGGATCCGATGGGTTCAGAGATGACTGATCAGTCCACAGACACTGCCCCCTGCACGGCAGGTGGTGTACTGAGGATCAGGTAGTTTTGTACATGTGGTTTGTACTATCCCTCTGATAGTTCATTCCACACATTCAGGACCAAGGCTCTCACTGTGTTTGACACCTCCCCAGATGAGTTGGTGATGATGTTTAACCCTCTTCAAGAATGTTTTGAGATCAGTGATGTGATGACTGTAGGGAAATTCCATTATGCCAGCAAACATCCAATGTTAACATCAAACCTTATCTGTTAATCACATCAAAAGGTGATGAGCTTTATTTGGACACAGAGCAAATTCTAATAGAAACTCCATTGACTATGGGTTAGCGTTGGTGTGACAGTAAAACAGTTCTGTTTATCTACGCTGTGTTTGTTGGAATATCTAGTAGTGAGGAGCAAGAGACTCTGCCATGCTTGAGATGATCCTTTTCAGTGAAGACATTGAATTCAGGCATAGTTTGTTAAGGGATAGATGTGAGAGAACACAAAGGGCTAGTTCAATGGAGCAAGAAATGAGAGTCCTCACGACATAACATTTTTCTCAAGGAAACCTCCCAATAGCCTGTCTTTTCCAGCCAGAATTCTGAAATAAACATGATATGACATCTCATTCTGCTGGTGTGATGTATTTCCAAAACCAAAATGAACTCCTTTTGTTTGTATCAGAAAGGAGAGATGAGATGGAGATTAAATACGCTGACTGTCAATGTGAGGAGCTCTTTCTGCATGATCAGTTTAACTGTGCTACACTTTGCTGTGAGTTTATAGTTTTTATTCACAGTGTAACCTCAGAATACTTTTATCTTCATTCATTCTGGATCTGTAGGTGTCATTGGCAAAGCAAAGAGTTATTGTTTATTCCCAAGAGATTGCTACTGTGTTCTAAGACTGCAGTGGAAGAACCTAGAGAATCCCTACAGTATGGAAACATTTGGCCTATCAAGTCCACACTGACCGTCTGAAGAGCATCCAACCCAGACCTACAACAACCCTACATTTCCCATGGCTAATCCATCTAGCCCGCACATCCCTGGACACTGTGGGCAATTTAGCTGGGCCAATCCATTTGACCTGCACATCTTTGTGGGGAGAAACTGGAACACCTGAAGGGCACCCACGCAGACACACAGAACACCTGAAAACTTCACACAGACAGTTGCTCAAGGCTGGAATTGAATTTGAGCCTCTGGCTCTGTGAGGGAACAGTGCTAACCAGTGAACCACCATGCCAGTGTGTATGGATTACTGCAAAGGGCAATTAAGGGTCAACCACATTGGTGTGAAACTGAAGTCTTATATGGATCCAAGTTAGGTAAAAACAATGGTTTTCACCAGGAGATGCATTTAGTCAGCTAATTTTGTTTCTTTAACCGCAATCCAATAGCTCATGGACACTTCCAGTGATGTCAGCATCATATTTCCAATTGTTTTTCAAAAATGAGTCAAAGTTCTCAAACTGAACAATGGGATTATAGGAATATTACCAGGCCATTCAGACCCTCAAGCCGGTTCTGCTTTTCAATGAGATCATGGCTGATCTCTAGTCAAACTCTATATACCTGCCTTTGGCCCATTAACCCTTAATACCTTTGTTTAACAAAAATGTATTTATCTCAAATTTAAAACTAACAACTGAGTCCACTGCCACTTATGGAAGAAAATTCCAATTATCTATCAGCCTTTGTGTGCAAAAGTGCTTCCTAACATCTCTCCTGAACGGTCTGGCCCTAATTCTCAGACAATGCCCCGAGTTCTTAATCCCCAAAATGTGGAAATAATTTGTCTTTACCTACCCCCCTCTTTTCCTGAATTTTGAGGACTTTGATTAGAACACCCCTTAACCTTCTACATTCAAGAGAAAACAGCCTAATTGTAGATCTCTTTATAACTTCACATAAATCCATGCATCTGGATTTTTTAAAAAATTGAAAGAACTGTAAATGCTGTAAATCAGAAACAAAAACAAGAATTGCTGGAAAAGCTCAGCAGATCTGGCAGCTTCTGTGGAGAGAAATCAGAGTTAGCTTCTTGGATCCAGTGACCCTTCCTCAGATTGTTAATTCTGATTTCTCTGGATTTTCATACTAGCAGTGTAATTTAATCCATAACATTGAATTAGGAATGCAGTCTTCCAAATATATACATTTTTCATTGTAAGAAGAATTCCCATAATGCTGTAGAAAATTACATTTGATCATTGCGAGTTTTCTGCATATTTGTCCTTCGCTTTGTTTTAACAAACCAGCATTATTGCGATGTTCCCCACCCAGACTTAATTCTTTCTCAGAACTTCAAAACTGTCAAGACTTTACCACTAAAGTAATATAAAGAACTGCAGATACTGGAAATCTGAAACAATAACCAAATTGATAGAGAAACTCAGCAGGTTTGGCAGCAACTGTTGAGAGAAACCAGAATTAATGTTTCGAGTCCAGTCCGAAATGTTAACTCTACTTCTCTCTCCACTGATGCTGCCAGACCCGTTGAGTTTCTGCAAGACTTTAACACCTTCAGTTTCTCAGGAGAAAGTGAGGGCTGCAGATGCTGGAGATCAGAGTTGAAGAGTGTGGTGCTGGAAAAGCACAGCAGGTCAGGTAGCATCTGAGGAGCAGGAGAATCAATGTTTTGAGCATAGGCACTTCATCAGGAATGAGGCTTATCAGCCGAGGGGGTGGAGAGATAAATTGGAGGGGGTGGGGCTGGGGGAAGGCAGCTGAGTGTGTGATAAGTGAAGTTGGGGGTGAAGGTGATAGGTCGGAGGGGAGGATGGAGTGGATAGGTGGGAAGGAAGATTGACAGGTAGGACAGTTTATAAGGCCGGTGTCGAGTTGGAAGGTTGCATCTGGGAAAAGGTGGGGGAGGGGAAATGGGGAAACTGGTGAAATCCACATTGATATTGTGTGGTTGGAGGGTCCCAAGGCAGAAGTTGAGACATTCTTCCTCCAAGCGTCAGGTGGTAATGGTTTGGTGATGGAGGAGCCCCAGCACCTGGATGTCCTTGGCAGAGTGGGAGAGGGAGTTAAAGTGTTTGGCCACGGGGCGGTGGGGTTGTTTCATGCGTGTGTCCAGGTGATGTTCTCTGAAACATTCAGCAAAGTAGGCATCCTGTCTCCCCAGTGTCGGGGTTTTCCCTTTTACAAGGTCTAGGATTCCAAAGACTAGCTTCATACACCCTTTTAGGTTGGACATTAAATTGCACTGAACTATTTCAGCTGAGCAAGAATAAACCATTTGTATTCCTTAATATCAGAAGGGGGGAGATTTTCACATTATTATTCCTGTTCTCACAATAATAAGATTGTTTCCCCGCATTATATCCCCATATTATGTCCAAACATTATCCTCCAACCAACACCAAAATTCAACAACATACAAGCTGGTCATTATCACATTTCCTCTATTACTTCAAAAGCACTCCTTTGGTTGTATAACACTTCTGCTCATCCTAAATGTATGACAGGTGCTATACATATGCAATGTATTTCTTCCCTTTCATCCTCATTTGTTTTATGTGAATGCGTCTGAAATATTTGATTTGATTTAATTTATTATTGTCACGTTCTGAGATACAGTGAAAAGAATTGTTTTGCCTGCTATCCAGGCAAATCATACCTTAGACAAGTACATCAGAGTAATAGAACAGAATGCAGAATATAGCATTATAGCTACAGAGAAGGTGCAGAGAAAGATCAACCCTCATATACGAGAGGTCAGTTTGTAAGTCTGATAACAGTGGGAAAGAAGTTGCTCTTAAATCTGTTGGTACATGTTTTCAAACTTTTGTGTCATCTGCCCAATGGAAGAGTGTGAAAAAAAAATAACCGCAGTGGGAGGGGTCTTTGATAATGTTGGCAACTTTCCCGAAGCGGCAGGAAGTGTAGACAGTCAATGGATGGAAGGCTGGTTTTCAGGATGGACTGTGTTGCATTCATGACTCACTGTACCTGTCCATCTTCCTTCTCAATTGTCCGCTCCACCCTCCTCTTTGACCTATCACCTTCACCCCCAACTTCATCTACCTATCGCATTCCCCCCAGGCCCCACCCACCCTTCCATTTCTCTCTCAGGTCCCTTGGACCACCTCATCATTCCTGAAGGGCTTTTGCCCGAAACGTCAATTCTCCTGATCCTCGGATGCTACCCAACCTGCTGTGTTTTTCCAGCACCACACACTTTGACTCTGATCTCCAGCATCTGCAGTCCTCACTTTCCCTGGAAAACTGAAGGTGCTAAAGTCTTGGAGAAACTCAACAGGTCTGGCAGCATCAGTGGAGTGAGAAATAGAATTAACATTTCACTTTCCCCCTTTCCTCACTGTAATTTCTTGCAACCCTGGGCAGAGCAGTTGCCGTACCAAACTGTGATGCATCCAGATAGGATGCTTTTTATGGTGCATCTAATAAAATCGGTAAGAGTCTTTGCGGACATGCCTAATTTCCTTAGCCTCCTAAGGAAGTTGGTGTGCTTTCTTGACCACAGCATCAGGATAGATTGTTGGCAACATTTATTGAAACAGCTTGAAAAAACTATCAGATGAATGCTAAGGTGTTTCTTTTTCTTTAATCCTCTTTGCTATTTCAACAAAACATTAAAGACAGCCCAGACATTGATGTCAGGAGCTAGGAAACAGAGCTCAGTGTTCACTTAACCAACAAGTGTTGGTTAGCTCATTAGGTAAAATTTCCTTTAACATGACATTTTTTCCAGCTCAATATCCTTTACAGGCAAGCTGTGAACAGGGCAAGCAACACAAAGCTCTCCATTCAATTAGATTGTAGCATCCTTGTTGACATGATACCATCCAAATCAGAATGTTCAAATTAGAAAATGTGTCTTAGCTATAAATGATGCACAGAAAGTGAAACCCAGATTGGGAAACACAAGTAGAATTAAAAGAGAAAAAGAGAGAGACTCAGAAAAAGTGAAAAAAACTTTTGCAAAGCTCCAACAATAATTTTCTTTGAAGAGAATCATAGAATCCTTTCAGTGTGGAAAAAGGCCATTTGGCCCATCGAGTCCACACTGACCCTCCAAAGAGTATTCTTCCCAGATCCACCCTACTACTGTAACCCTGCATTTCCCATGGCTAATCCAATTAACATATGCATCCCTGGACACTATGGGACAACTTAGCATGGCCAATTGATCTAATTTGCACATCTTTGGATTGTGGGAGGAGACCAGAGCACCCAGAGGAAACCCACACAGACACGGGGAGAATGTGCAAACTCCACACAGACAGTCGCCCAAGGTAGAATCGAACCCTGCTCCATGATGCAGCAGTGCTAACCACTGAGCCACCATGTTGCCCATGATAACGACTGAGATCTTGGACTGATGAAATTGATGTGTGAGGGCTAGAGAGTTCATGAGTAAGTATCACTCATCATGCAGTTTAAAGTTTGCTTACGTTTCAATGCACCAGCTCAACCAACCATAATTACTTTTAAGAAGGTAATTATTAGCCATTCAGTTGTACCAGAGCCGTCAATGAATCTGTTAAAATAATGCCATTGCCAGGCCCATCAACAAAACCCATACAAATGTCTTCTAAGGATGAGAGTTTACCTGTTAAAAGAATTTTTATGATTTCCATCTTTCACTGGGGGTACATGGTAGTGTGGTGGTAATGTCACTGGTTTAATGACCCAGAGGCCAGGCCAATGCCCTGGGGATACATGTCAAATCCCACAAGGTAGTTGGTGGAATTTAAAAACAATTAATAAAATCGAGAATTAAAAGCTAGGCTTAGTAATGACGGCCCTGAAACTATCACTGAGTGTAAAATCACATGAGGTTCACGAATGCCCGTTACACATTTGCCATAATTGGATATTGGAAATCTGCTGTTCCTACCCTGTCTGGCTGACAGGTGACTCCTAAAACAGCCCCATGAAAATACAAGCCACTCAATTCAAGGGCAATTCAGGATGGACAGTAAATTATGGTCTTGCCAACATTGCCCACATCCAGTGAAAGAATAGCAGTGCATTTGCAAACTGTTGAGCAAACTGTAGCTTTCCTCCATTAGAATGATGAACACTGAAAAACATGTCACATTCTCATCACAGATTCTGTGTTAATGACCTCCCATTGAATGTAAAAGGTTCTCTGTTGAAAAAGCAGATAAATTTCAGGAAGAAGCCGTAATTACACATTTGCTGGTTATCCACAACTGTTGACTCCCACTGTTGTGGCACCAATCACTCACGTTCCATTTTCAGGAGCAGTGCGCCGCTAACGAAGTCTATCCCACCCCCCCTTTCATTCTTGCGATTTGTTTCCGTTATGGCAAAGGATATTTTGTCAGGTTCGAGAAGTTGGACTTGGCAACTAGCCAAGAGGTCAACTCATTTCCTAGTCATCACGAAGAAATGAAACCTCTCTGCAGCCAGCAATTACTGTCAGCACGTTTTTTCTGCAATCACCATCTTCCATCATTCTTGCCTCTGAGGCCGAACTGCATTTTGTCCTTTGTGTTTTGTAGCATTCATTCCTTATCTTGCTGATTAGTTTCACTGAAAGGCGTAATTCATTCATTTATCACGGCACTATCCCTGCTTTATGGATGAAGATCATCACTTTGCTTTTGAATGATGAAGAATTAATTTTGTTTTGGAAGTCGGATGATTCAGTGAGTTAAAGAATGGTCTTTTATCTCCCGAACATGTGTGCAGTAATCTAACCCAGTTTCCATAGATGAAAGCCTCTTTCTTGCTGATTTTCAGCTTTGTGTTAACATTGTGTTAATGTCTCAACATTGCTCATGGCAATTCAAGTCTGAGGTGACTGAAACTGGTAAACCTTTACTCAGTGAGGTTGCTAGCTGTGGCCCAATTATTAACAATCCTGGTTCTGAGGCTAAAAAGTCACCAGTTCCTGTCAATCTCCACAGAAGTCAAACACAACAATCCAGCCTGGAACCTTGGAACAGTTCTACAGGAGTGCAACAGTGTCTGAGGCACCATCTTATGACACTTTAAAATCGGTCATGATTTGGAGATGCCGGTATTGGACTGGGGTATACAAAGTTAGAAATCACATAACACCAGGTTATAGTCAAACAGGTTTATTTGGAAGCACTAGCTTTCGGAGCGCTACTCCTTCCTGATCAAGCAACCACCTGATGAAGGAGCAGCGCTCCGAGAGCTAGTGCTTCCAAATAAACCTGTTGGACTATAACCTGGTGTTGTGTGATTTTTAACTTTAAAATCGGTGACCTCAATGTTTAACCATCTCTGAATTTATTTTCAAAATCTCTTTGAATTTCTACCTCACTTTCCCCCTTTTTAATGATATTTCTTAAAATCTATCCCATTGGCTAAACCTTTGACCTATATCTCCTTATCTCCGGCTGACATCGAGAGACAGAACAGGCAGCCTGCGACAGCAGCAGGAGCAGCAACAGGAATCATCACCAATTTCTGCTTTGATTTCTTATTCGATACTTCAATATATTTATTATTAATTATATCATTTGAGGTTAGGTGGAGGGCATTGATAGATTATTACTTGACTAAATTCACCAAAGATCCTCAGACAGCACCCTTCAAACACGTGACCACTTCCATCCAGAAGGACAAGGGCAGCAGATATATGGGAACACCATCTCCTGCAAGTTTCCCTCCAAGTCATTCGTCATCCTGACTTGGAAACACATCACTGTTTGTTCACTGTCGCTGGGTCAGAATCCTGGAACTCCCTCTATAATGGCATTGTGGGTCTACTTACAGCACATGGTCTGCAGTAGTTCAAGAAGGCTGTTCACCCCCACTTTCTCAAGGGGCAACTGGGGATGGGCAATAAATACTGGTCCAGCCAGTGACATCCACATCCCACAAATGAGTACATTACAAACAGTGATGTTTACAGATATAGATTTGGCGTGGCACTGTGGCTCAGTGGTTAGCACTGTTGCCTCACAGCACCCAGGACCCAGGTTCGATTCCACCCTCGGGTTGCACATTCTCCCCGTGTCTGCATGGGTTTACTCCAGTTTCCTTCCACAGTCCAAAGATGTTCAGGTTATGGTGGATTGCCCAGGGATGTGCATGCTAGCTGGGTTAGACATGAGAAATGCAGGGATAGGGTAGGGGATGGGGATATCTGTGAAGGTTCAGTGTGGACTTGACTGGCCAAATGACCTGCTTCCACACTGTGGGGATTCCATTCCAGATGCTGGCGTAGGTGGAGTTAGGAGTTTCAATCTGTGAATAAAACCTCTTCTAAATAAAGCCCTATCTGGATTTCTTCCTTCTCTGCTGCCTATCAGGAGTAAGTGTCAATGCTCAATAGTCAAGCAGTATCAACAAAATGATTAATTTAGTCACTATCACTTTTCATTTTGCAGGCCCCTGCATATTTGCTCCTTTAAATGTTCCCAAACACCAAACTCTTTGACCCACTTTTAGTCCTTGTTTTGGACTTGTGTCCAATATTGTCTGATTCTGCCCCCAGTAAAACACCTTGGAATGTTTTACGGTATAAATGCAGATCTCTGAATTAAGACGAATGTTGTAGGATCTGAATCCACTTACATGGATGATATTCACAGTCACTTTTTTGGAGCACTGCCAGACCCTCTTGCATTGTCATGATAGAATAGAATATCCTTTATTGCCACATGTACTCCAGTACAGAAGTACAGGAGGAGAGTGAAAAGTTTTACAATGCCACCTCTCATGGTGCCATTGGGGACATTTAAGAGACTGCTGGACATACATATGGTCACAGAAATTTGAGGGTGCATACATGAGGATCAATGATTGGCACAACATCATGGGCTGAAGGGCCTGTTCTGTGCTTACTGTTCTACGTTCTATGTTCTATCTCAGGTACAAATCTAGGATACAAAAAGAGGAATAAAAAGAAAAATAGTTGCATTACTTTACAGTTATTCATTGGGTAAGTTAGAAATAAGACAGATTTGAAAGGATAGGTGTTACCATCAGACGAACACATTACAAATAAATGTTCTATTGCAGTAGCTCAGTGCAGAGGCTTCCGCACATGGTCTGACCCCAGTCCAACAATCATCCCCCTCCACCTTAAGCCTCCAGTCTGCTCCACACTGGTTCTCAGCTGCTTTAAAGAGACTTTAAACAAGAGAAAGAGCCCCCAATTTTAGTTCCTGGTTCCCTTGGGTGAAGAGAGTTAAAATCTTACCCTCTTAAGAATCAGAGAGTTAAAACATACCAATGTAAATGGTTGATGTTGAATGAACGTTTGACAGGAGCAGAATCGTAGGTCACTGGCGTTCAGCCGAAGTAAATACAAAAAGGAAAAGTTGACTTTTGATTCAAAAACACTGTGATTTCTGCTCCTTCCCAGCTTTAGAAAGTGTTACATCATATTTTTTCCCTTTGAAAGAACGGTTGAATGCCGCATTAGCTGGTAGAGGTATGGGGTGGGGGGTTTCTGATGAACAGAGTGAAAATAATGAATGCCTGAAGCAATTGTAACATCATGCTCAGTGAGAAATGAAGAAGAATAGATGTGTGTGAGTCTGGGAGCTTTGGGAAGAACAATTGGAATTGCAAACTGGAACCTGCAAATGAAAAGTGGATAAATCTCAAGCTTAAAATGTTTTTACACTTAATTATGGCGTAGGATAATTGTGCAGGTCCATGCACTTTATCATACTCTCAACAAAAGGTAACATTTGATGAATCAATGATCTTAAGAAATATTGATACTTGAGCATGTCTGTTTTTTTTTAGATTGGAAGTGTGAAACATAAGAATAGACTTGTCACTTCCACAGCATCTGCAATTACCTTTGAAGTATGCTGACTGTTGTCATGAAGGAAATTCAGCAATTAAGATGTGCACAGCAAGTGTCCACAAGCAGTGAAGAGGTACATCACCAGATAATCCGATAGTCAATTGACAATTGGCCCAAAATTGATCATAGTAAATTGACCCACAACTGTTGTGCTTTTCCAGTTCCACATTTTAGCAAGCTCCACGCTGACTTCCAGCATCTGCCAACCAGTCTGACTGATACCTCGCCAATACACAATCCTCATGCTGGTTCTAACTGGTTCCTCTGAACCTTTGTGATCTCTGTGACATTGGTTTCCACTGTTTTCTGTAGCTGATACTGTTGTTTAATTTAGTTTGGCCAATTTTCTGGCAAGCCCCAGGTGTGTAGTGTCCCAGGTGTGTCCTGCCCCAGGTGTGTAGTGCCCCAGGTGTGCAGTGACCCAGGTGTGTAGTGCCCCAGAAGGGCTGTGCCCCAGGTGCGCAGTGTCCCAGGTGGGCAGTGCCCCAGGTGTGTAGTGTTCCAGGTGGGCTGTGCCCCAGGTGGGCAGTGTCCCAGGTGTGTAGTGTCCCAGGTGGGCAGTGTCCCAGGTGGGCAGTGTCCCAGGTGGGCAGTTCCCCAGGTGCGTAGTGCCCCAGGTAGGCAGTGTCCCAGGTGGGCAGTGCCCCAGGCGTGTAGTGTCCCAGGTGGGCAGTGTCCCAGGTGGGCAGTGTCCCAGATGTGTAGTGTCCCAGGTGTGTAGTGCCCCAGGTGGGCTGTGCCCAAGGTGTGCAGTGTCCCAGGTGTGTAGTGCCCCAGGAGGGTTGTGTCCCAGGTGTGTAGTGTCCCAGGTGTGTAGTGCCCCAGGTGGGCTGTGCCCCAGGTGTGCAGTGTCCCAGGTTTGTAGTGCTCCAGGTGTGCAGTGTCCCAGGTGTGTAGTGCCACAGGTGTGTAGTGTCCCAGGTGCGCAGTGCCCCAGGTGGGCTGTGCCCCAGGTGTGCAGTGTCCCAGGTGTGTAGTGCCCCAGGTGTGTAGTGCCCCAGGTGTGTAGTGTCCCAGGTGTGTAGTATCCCAGGTGTGTAGTGCCCCAGGTGGGCTGTGCCTCAGGTGGGCTGTGCCCCAGGTGTGCAGTGTCCCAGGTGTGCAGTGTCCCAGGTGTGTAGTGCCCCAGGTGTGCAGTGTCCCAGGTGTGCAGTGTCCCAGGTGTGTAGTGCCCCAGGTGTGTAGTGCCCCAGGTGGGCTGTGCCCCAGGTGTGCACTGTCCCAGGTGTGTAGTGCCCCAGGTGGGCTGTGCCCCAGGTGTGCACTGTCCCAGGTGGGCTGTGCCCCAGGTGTGCACTGTCCCAGGTGGGTAGTGTCCCAGGTGGGCAATGCCCCAGGTGTGTAGTGCCCCAGGTGGGCAGTGTCCCAGGTGTGTAGTGCCCCAGGTGTGTAGTGCCCAGGGGGGCAGTGTCCCAGGTGGGCAGTGTCCCAGGTGTGTAGTGCCCCAGGTGGGCACTGTCCCAGGTGGGCAGTGTCCCAGGTGTGTAGTGCCCCAGGTGGGCAGTGCCCCAGGTGTGTAGTGCCCCAGGTGGGCAGTGCCCCAGGTCTGTAGTGCCCCAGGTGGGCAGTGTCCCAGGTGTGTAGTGTCCCAGGTGGGCAGCGTCCCAGGTGGACAGTGCCCCAGGTGTGTAGTGTCCCAGGTGTGTAGTGCCCCATGTGTGTACTGTCCTAGGTGGGCAGTGCCCCGGTTGTGTAGTGCCCCAGGTGGGCTTTGCCCCAGGTGTATAGTGTCCCAGGTGTGTAGTGCCCCAGGTGGGCAGTGCCCCAGATGTGTAGTGCCCCAGGTCAGACAGGATCGGAGAAGCAGGAAAGTCAACGTTTCAGGCAGGACACTTCATCAGGACTTTCTGGTAGCTTGACTTCCAGCCAGTGCCTGAGGACATGCACTTTACACCACCCAGGCTTGGCAACAGTGAAAGGTGTTGGAAAAGCCCCATTGGATGCTTTGAATCCAGCTCATGATCCATTGGTCAAAGGCCACAGAACATTCTGGAAGGTCTGGGGTGAGGGGTATAAAAAAAAAACCCTTAGGCACCACCCCTCAGTGAAGACTGTCAACAGAACTTGTGATGGAAGAACATGCGACAGTCCATGGAGACCCAGAAGAAGATCTTGATCTGCGAGACGCACCTTCATGGAGGAGAGCCGATCCTCCGTCAGACAGGAAGAAAATTCCAACAGCCTAGCTCAGGGGCCATGAATGGGTGTGGGTAAGAGGGATAGAACTAGATAGAGAGTAAACATGGTGGAAATTTGGAAAATGCTCATGTACTGTTTTGAATAAGGAGTATTTTGTTAATAAAATCAAGTTGAACTGCAAACAGAATTCCCTGACCCTTTGTCCAACTCACCGAGAAGATCGCTTGGGTGAAGTGCTTTTAATACAGAAACTGGTCAAAATGTGCAAACCACGGACAACAATCCCTTTATTTTAATAATGTTGTTTGCTGGATAAATGTCAGGCAAAATTCCAAAAGCCCTTCCATTGCCTGTTTTGAGAGAATACTGTTTGATCTTTAATCTCCATCTGAGGGGTCAGAGTGGGACTGGATTCCAGTTCTGAGAACATTTGGCAATTGAGGACCAAAAGATTTAAAATGCTTAATATCATTGACTAGAAACTGACAGTCACTTTGAGAGGTAGGAGAATGAGTGTGGTTGCTTGAAGAGTGATCATAACTAATAGAGGGGGTTGGATGGGGGAAGATAGTTCAGTGTAAGTGGGTAGGGAGTCTTTTGCCTTCAGGATATATTGGCAAGTTGGTGGTGGGGGTTTAATAACTAATTAAGAATACAACTTCACAACTTAATAAGTTCTGTCCATTGGCCAGCTCACTCAATTGTAGTCTAGCTCAAATTATTCAAACTCACCCTGGAGACTCCAAGTTCCATCATCGCTAGGCTGTGTTAAACACATGGGTGTTCCTTATAAAAACAAGAAAACAAATCAGGGACAACCTCTTGAACTGTGGGACCATGACATTACCACTTGGTAATGTTCCTCCTTGTAGCTGCATGTTTTAAAAGGGGGAAATGAGAGAAAGTATGTTTGGGAGGGAGAGGTGTGCATGACAGGAAGAAAAATCATATTTCACATTTGTATAGCACCTTCCCCAATAACAGCACATCCAAAGCACTTCACAACAAATGGAGTGTTTCTTGAAGAGTAGTTAACATGTAATTCAGGAAACACAGCAGCCAATTTGTACACAGGAACCTCCTACAAACAACACAATGAGAAAGACTTGACGATCTACTGGCTGGTGGTACTGTGTGAGGATAGGACATGAACTCAATAGCTCTCCTTCAAAAGTTTGGGGTAGGATCATTTCCACTCACGTGATAGGACACACAGAGTCTCTGTTTGATCTGAAAGGTGACATGCACCATTGACAATGTAGCATTCCTTCAGTATTGCACCTGGGAGCCTTAGTTGAGATTTTGATCTATTCCCTGGGTTGGGTCTTGAACCCAGAATTTTCTGATTCAGAGAGAAGAGTGGTGCCCACTGAGTCATGGCTGATTCTTTAAAGATAAAGCTGTGCAACTTTTCAAGCTGCGAAGAGGTCTGAACACGATGGGTGTAGGAATTAGGAGCAAGAATAGGCTGTTTAACCCCTTAAGGTTGCTCTACCACTCAATAAGATTGTAGCTCCAGTCCCCAAACTATCCCCAAAGCCCTCGACTCTGCTGGTGCCCAAAAATTAACCAATCTCAGCTTTGAATCAGCTCAATGACTGAGAATCCATCATCTGGGTGACTGTGTAATACTGAAATAGTCACTTGAGGAACAGTGGAGGTAATATTACCAAGGAGAGGTTACCAAACAATAACCCCTCAGCAGAGTATAACAGTGTCATTACAAATGGTGATTGATTACGTGACAGTTGATATTCATAATGGCACCTTTCGTATAAATTACATAATGTTACAGCTGGAATGTGTGTCCCATTCTAACCTGACTTTCAGGGATATTTTCATACACACCATGGTGCTATAAATAGATCAGAAGTGGTTAAGAATTCAACACCCAAAGGGGTTCAGCTGGTTTGCCACAGTAATTTGCATCAAGAAACATTTTTAAACTATTTATAGAGTCTGTAAATGCAGGAAGAATGTGAATGAGAGACTCTGATTTTTTTTAACGCAGCACTGCAGATTAATCAGGGTTCAGATAAAAAGCTGCTCAATGATTAATGATTGCGTGAACTAGATTTGAGCTTTTTGTCTTTGTCCCTGTAATTGACATCAGAGATATATAAAGCTTCCACACTGAACAGCATCTGTGCGCTTGTAATGTGTGCTTTTGTGGAAATGGCTTTATCGTTTCTTTGAAGAGAGATAGAAATTAAATGGTATCAAGGATCAAAGGTGGAACACATTGGCTGAATGGATGGTAGAATAGGCATCGAGGGCTGAATGGCCTCTTCGCTCTTCCCAAGAGCCAGAGGGAATTCTCAATCAGTTCTCGTGAGAAAGGGCTCTTTAAGAAAATGAATTTCTTCTGAAGACTGTCAGGTTGAGAACTCCTCTGAAGTTTCAAAGTCAGATGTCACGTGATGCCAGGTTATAGTCCAACAGGTTTATTTGAAATCACAAGCTCTAGGAGCGTTACCCCTTCAACACCTCCGAAAGCTTGTGATTTCAAATAAACCTGTCGGACTATAACTTCGTGTTGTGTAACTTCTGATTTTGTTCACTCCAGTCCAACACCAGCACCTCCACATCATTCGCTGAAGTTAGTCACCACTGTCGGAGCAGATTTCACTCTTGCCTCTGAATCTGAAGCTGCTAGGCTGACGTTTCACTCCAGTCCCTGAGTAAATTAAGGCTGACCCTCCAGTGTAGTAATGAAGGGTACTGTCTTTTAGATGAGATATTAAACTGAGTCCATGCCTGCCTGCTCAGCTGGACTTTAAAGGCTGATTTTCTGCTCCCTTAAGTTGTACAGGCAATGATGAGGAATTTGGGATAATATGCGGAACATGAAGAAACCCAAAATCTCAATGCCAAGCCAAAGACATTCCGCCTTAATGTTTAAATGGCAAATTCAGAATCTCACTAACGAGCAGCTATTTCCATGCATTTTCTGGGATTAACAGCCCAATTCACCTTAATTCTAAACATAGAACATAGAACATTACAGCGCAGTACAGGCCCTTCGGCCCTCGATGTTGCGCTGACCTGTCATACCAATCTGAAGCCCATCTAACTTACACTATTCCATGTACGTCCATATGCTTGTCCAATGACGACTTAAATGTACTTAAAGTTGGCGAATCTATCACCGTTGCAGGCAAAGTATTCCATACCCTTACAACTCTCTGAGTAAAGAAACTACCTCTGACATCTGTCCTATATCTATCACCCCTCACTTTAAAGCTATGCCCCCTCGTGCTCGCCGTCCCCATACTTGGAAAAAGGCTCTCCCTGTCCACCCTATCTAACCCTCCTATTATCTTATATGTCTCTATTAAGTCACCTCTCAACCTTCTTCTCTCTAACGAAAACAGCCTCAAGTCCCTCAGCCTTTCCTCATAAGACCTTCCCTCCATACCAGGCAACATCCTAGTAAATCTCCTCTGCACCCTTTCCAAAGCTTCCACATCCTTCTTATAATGCGGTGACCAGAACTGTACACAATACTCCAAGTGCGGCCGCACTAGAGTTTTGTACAGCTGTAGCATAACCTCATGGTTCCAGAACTTGATCCCTCTATTAATAAAAGCTAAAACACTGTATGCCTTCTTAACAACCCTTAGCACTTATTTCTCCTGCACATAAACATCCAAATCATGAATAGAAGCGGACAATTCAGCCCCTCAAGTCTGCTCTGTAAGTTTATGGTTGATCTGATTGTAACCTCAAATCCACATTCCTGCCTATCCCCGATAACCCTTCACTCTCTTCCTTTTCAAGATCTTAGCTAACCCTGCCTTAAAAGTATTCAAAAACTCTGCTTCCATTGTCGTTTCAAATAGTTAAAAAGGAAGTGGCTATGACCTTACCACACCATAGGGTGGCTCTTGACCTAGCCTGGTGGTAAAACCAGGAAAGGGGACAGGTTGAAAAGGACAGTGAAGGATTGAACCCACACTGTTGGCATCATGCTCTGTCACAATCCAGCAAACTGAGCTAAACTACCCATTTATTCCTCATTCCTGATGAAGGGCTTTTGCCCGAAACATTGCTTTCCCTGCCCCTCGGATGCTGCCTGACCTGCTGTGCTTTTCCAGCACCACTCTAATCTTGACTCTAATCTCCAGCATCTGTAGTACCCACTTCCACCTAAACTACCCATTTAGTATAGCAATGCCTTTTTGTAATCTACTTATGTCCCCTTCACAACTTATTTTCCTATCTTTGCATCATTAGCAAATTTGACAAGCATACCTTCAGTCCCTTTAACTGATACATTCATTTATGTAATTTGTAAACAGTCGAGTTCCAGCACCCATCCCAGAGGCACATCACTTGACATCTGAAAAATACCTATTTGCACCTAATCTCGGTTTCCTGCTAGCCATCCAATCTTCCATCTGTGCCAGTATATTATCCCCTACATCATGAAGTTTTATTTTCTGGAAAATCCTTTGATTGGGCACCTGATCAAATATGTTCTAGAAATCTAAATCCCTTTTTAATCCTTAAAACCATAAGACAAGAACAGAATTAGGCCATTCAGCCCATCAAGTCTGTTCAGCCATTCAAACATGGCTGATCTGTTCCTCAACTCAATTCTCCTGCCTTCTACCTGTAAGTCCTGATCCTTTTACTAATCAAGAATCTATCTATCTCTGTCCTAAATACACTCAATGACTTGGCCTCCACACCCTTCTGAGGTAATGAGTTCCAAAGACTCAGCACCTTCAAGCTGAAGACATTTCCCCTCGATAAGGTCATGTTGACTCTGCCTGATTTCTTTGAACTTATCAAAGTTCCCTGTTATAACATCTTCAATAATAGTTACTAATATTTTCCCTGTGACAGATATTAAGATAATTGGCCTGCAGTTTCCTGCTTTCTGTCCCCCTCCCTTTTGAGTAAAAGAGTTACAGTCACCATCTTCGAATCTAATAAGCCCAACCCTGAATCAAGGGAGTTGTGGAAAATTAAAGCCAATGCATCAACTATCTCACCCTAGGATGAAGTCCATCTGGTCTTATCAGCTCATAGCTCCAACAATTGACTCAGTATCATTTCTTTGGTGACTGAGATTTTGCTGAATTCTTCTCTCACTCTTCTTTCCTGATTTATCTTTGCTTCTAGGATGTTACTCGTGTACTTGTTAGTGAAGGCTGATGCAAAATACCTGTTCAGTTCGACACGACCAGCTATCCTTAGTAGCCACACATGCAGATTATAAGCAACATGAATTCGACTGGGACAACACTACTATTATCGGACAAGCCAAACAGAGAACAGTCACGGAATTCCTAGAGGCATGGCACTCATCCACAGATTCAATCAATAAACACATCGACCTCGACCCAATATACTGACCACTGCAGCGGACAGCTGGAACTGACAATCAGAAGCGGCAGGTACAAATCACTATAAATGCTGGAGGAAAAATCACAGAAGCGCTTCACAGAAGCCTCCCAAGCACTGAGGATGTCACCTAGACAGGGGAGTTTGCACATTCTCCCCGTGTCTGCGTGGGTTTCCTCCGGGTGCTCCGGTTTCCTCCCACAGTCCAAAGATGTGCAGGTCAGGTGAATTGGCCATGCTAAATTGCCCGTAGTGTTAGGCAAGGGGTAAATGTAGGGGTATGGGTGGGTTGCACTTTGGTGGGGCGGTGTGGACCTTTTGGGCCGAAGGGCCTGTTTCCACACTGTAATGTAATCTAATCTAATCTAATCTGCAACACAAATTCCCAGCTCGGCGAACAGAACCACAACAATGAGCACCCGAGCTACAAATCTTCTCACAAACTTTGAATCTGTTCAGTTCATCTGCAATTTCCTTATTTTGCCTGATCAATTCTCTAGCCTGATTTTCTATAAGACCAACGCTCCCTTTTTTTAACTTTTCTTTAAATTATTATAAAAATCTTAAAATCTATTGAAATATTTCACGCTAGCTTTCGCTTATACTTTATTTTTTCCCTCTTTGTTAATTGTTTGGTCATTGCTGCTTTCTTTTCTTTCCTGAGCAACTAGGTAGCACCATTTCCCAAGGTAAAGTCAGGATGGTAACCTTACGTCAATTGTCTAAGTCTTCATCCGACTCTGTCCTCATCACAGTGCCCTTGCCTAGTCCAAGGACACCATCTGCCCTCTTCCACTCTTCATTTGTACAAGTTGGCAGTGACACACTGGAAGCCTCACCACATCATCATGGTTGCTGGTCAAACAACTCACACAATCCTTCAGTCCCTTCAGGACTTCACTTTGGAATACAAGGACATCCATCAGTTGCATGATTCTGCTAGATTACACTCTCATACATCTGCACATGAGGCATCTTATTGTCTCTTTGCTTAATTTCTCAGTCTTCATTCATTTTGAGTTTGCTTGGAGACTGTTGGTCTCTGTGGCTTGCTTTTTTTTAGTGCTAAGGAAGAGATATAGAGAGATAGATAGAGAGAGATAGAAAGAGAGGGAGACGCAGTTTGTCATGGTTCAGAGCGCTGAACAGACAAGGTGGCACATGTGCTGCATTATGGCACCATGCTATTTCAGTGGAGCTTGGAAAAAATCAGTGGAGATCTCAATGAAACATATAAAATTCATAAAGGATAAATGCTGAGGGGGTGTTTCCCCTCAAGGCAGAGCCTAGGACCTGAGGGAATAGTCTCAGATTAAAGAAGAGCCAATTTCAGACTGAGCTGAAGAGGTATTTCTTTTCTCGGAGGGTTATGAGTTTTTGGAGCTCCTTGCCACAGACAGCTGTGGGGGCAGAGTCCTTGTGTATATTCAAGGCTGAAAGAGACTCTTCAATAGTCGGGGAATCAAGGGTTACAGGGAAAGGGCAGGAAAATAGATGGAAGATCAGCCATGAGCTTTTTGAATGGCGAAATAGGTTCAAGGGGTCGAATGGCCTACTCTTGATGGTCTTATGGTCAATATCACGCCCACGGCATGTACCAGCAGATTACACAGTGAATGCACTGCATGTGCTTTCACCAAACGGCTCTGTGTGATAGCTGAAAGGGAACACTCCTTCAAGGGGTTAATGGGCTCATCTAATACAATTTCAGGGGTTTGACCATGGTCTATCATGCACTTGGTCCTACCAGAGTCCAAAGTTTCGTGTTCTTGTAGTCTCAGGACTGTGCCATGGTCAGTTCTGCAGGTCATGTGCAATTAAAACAGGAATTACAGGTAAGTTGGTCAGGATGGCATGGTGGTATCAGAATGTGGGCCAAATATTCCCACAATGCAAAAAAGTGGGAGATTGAGTGTAATGGGATTGGATGCAGTCGGTGATGACGTAGGAGCAGGAAAGATAGTGAGATGCCTGTAGCGAGTGATTAGGAAGTGCAGGGAGAAGGAAGGGTTTATAGTTTTGGGGGGATGGGATGGGTGAAAGCTGTTGAGTGGACTGATGTAGGCAATAATGAAAATTGTAGTCTGTGAACTTTGGTGAGATGTGTGTGTGTAGTGACAGAGTTTGAGGGAGTGTTGGCCCCATGACAGTGAGGTGTCAAAATTGTGGCACTCGCACTGTTGTGGAAAGAAGAGGAAACCACAAGTTTTATTTTGGCAATTTAGTTACAGTGGTGGTCAGCCATTGGACATGAGGCTGTTGATCATCCTTTAACAAAAGGTTCACTAATATCCTTCAGGGAAAGCCATACTTACCTGGTCTGGTCTATATGTGACTCTTGACCCAAAGCAACATCATTGACTCTTAACTCTCCTCTGGGTAATTAGGGATGGACAATAAATGCTGGTCTACCCAGTGATGCCCACATACTGTGAATGAATAAACAAAACAAAAGAACATAAGTGTATCACACAAATGAAGTAAACAAAGCAATTTTGAAATCTCTTATAAATAGAAAAGACAGATCCAAACCATTTTTTTACAATATTCTTTCAAGGCACTCACACCTAGTGAAGTATCACTCAAATATTCAGTCTTTCATTACTTATTTAACTGATGAATTTGCAAGTGTTTCTCTTCAAAAACCTTCTGTCCATTTACACAATGTGGTTTTCTGTTTCTCCCAGAGACAGAAGTATCCTTCTTCCTGTACTGAGGTGCATTGCATTCTGTCTGGGTCCCCTCACTGTCCTGGGCTGTTATCTGGGTCCGGGCAGGAACCAAACCTCTGTCTATACCTAACCTCATCACACCGTTCTGTCCAGCAGGAACTTCAGGACCCAGTCAGCAAACCGAGGAGGTAAACTTTCTTTTTTGAGTCATTTCCTTGGATCCCATAGTGTGGGGGACAGTTGTTGGCTTGTAGTGGTCAATAGGATGAACAACTGGGGTTTCAATATGGTGCCAGTCACATGAAAGTGCCAGCAGTGAGCCCTTCTCCATCTTGGTTTTGCTTGACCCCACCAGACGGGTGCTTTCAAAGCCAACGGGATGATTTAATGGGCTGAAGAATGGAAGATTGGTTGAGAAAAGTCATCGTGTGATAAGGTGGACTGGGCACCATGAACCTCACTTAAAAATACAAATTTACGATTAAAAAAGGGGACTGTGGAGCAGGGATTGTTTACAACAATGTGTTGGATTAATATTTATCCCTTTTCAACCGACAAAAGAAAAACAAATTATCTGCCAGTTCTCATTTTGCTGCATGCCACTCCTGTCGAAGAGTGTTGCTGGAAAAGCACAGCCGATCAGGCAGCATCCGAGGAGCAGGGGAATCGAAGTTTCGCGCATAAGGCCTTCATCAGGAATGAGGGGTGGCCCAAGGGGACTGAGAGATAAGTGGGAGTGAGGTGAGGCTGGCAGGAAGGTAGCTGAGAATGCGATGGGGAGATGGAGGTGGGGGTGATGGTGATAAGTCGGAGAGGAGGGTAGAGTGAACAGGTGGGAAGGAAGATGGGCAGGTAGGAGAGTTCAAGAAGGCAGTGCCAAGTTGGAAGTTTGGATCTGGGATAAGGTGGGGGAGAAGAGATAATGAAACTGGTGAAATCACATTAATCCCATCACTGCAGTGACCACGCTCCAGAAGTACTTGATTGACTGAAAAGTGCTTTGAGGTTGTGATAGGTGCAGCAGAAATACAGAGGGCTTTCTTTCTCGATGTGAAAATGGGGACTGTTGTGTTAGCAATGACTTAGCATCAACAAAACAGCATGCCTTGTCCATGTAGGCATTCTTACTGTGCTGACTTCTGCTGGCTTTAAGCTTGCGTAAAATGAGGCTTCAAACCTGTGGATTTGGACTGGAACCTTGTAATTTCACAGAGAAAAGAATTGGACAAAGACCAAAGCAGGAGATGAAGAGAGCTGTTTCCATTACAGCAGGTTGTTGTGATCTGAAATGTGTTGCCTGAAAGGGCAATGCAAGCAGATTCAGCAGTAACTTTCAAAAGAGAATTGACTGCATACAAGCAAGACTACAAATGACAAGGTTTAATGGAAACAGCTTGAGACTAATCTTTACTTCCTGCTGAGTCACAAAGGGCCAAATGGCCTCTTTCAGTGCTGCACTATTCTAGACATTTTTAATCAATCTATCCAATCTATCCAGATATGTTATATGTTACTCCACGTTTGGAGTAGGCGAGACTTGAAACTTGTCCTTCTGGCTTAAAGGCAGAGAGATTATCCTTTACACCACAAGTGTGACTTTATGATGCTTTTTCTCTTTCAGATGTAAATGGGCATCTTCCCGCCACTCTGGACACTTGTACCTCACAAAGGGTGATATAACTCTGGATCTCAGTCCCGCTTCTGACAAGAACTTTCACCTGACGAACTTTTGTTAACCAGCAGTATTAAGGAATGTGAGACACAGATAGATATATGGAGATAGGTTATAGGTCAGTTTTAACCCCATTCATCGAATCATAGAATCCCTACAGTGTGGAAACAGGCCATTCAGCCCATCGGGTTCACACCAACCCTCTGAAGAGCATTCCTCCTAGACCAATTCATCCCCCCCTCCCCCACCCACCCTATCCCAGTAACCCTACATTTCCCATGGCCTGCACCTAGCCTGTACATCCCTATGGGAGCACTCAAAGCTCCTTCCAGATGTTTAAAATCTGTTGTGTGGTTTCTTATTCAAAAGGTAGTATGACAGTTAACACATTAAGTTCAAGTCTATCAATGTTCAAGTGTCAGTTAAACTGAACAAAAAAATGATCACTTTAGGTTGATGGTGGTTTCTTCTCATTGGAGAATGAAATGTACAAGCAATTTCCCATTGGCCAATCCACCAGACCTGTACATCTTTGGATTGTGGAGGAAACCAGAGGAACCACATGCAGACTGTCACCCGAGGCCGGAATCGAACCCGGGTCACTGACACTCTGAGGTGGGTGGCATAATGTAAGTTTGAGGGACTAAGAGGCCTAGTGCCTCTTCTACATTCCTATTTCCAATTTGTTTTTAACACGTTGAACTACATCTGTTTCATTTTTATAGAAGCTGTATATTTCTGATGAAATATGTCATCACCAATGTATTGAGCAATCAGAAGTCTCACTACTACAATCACTCAGGAACACACGATTGCCTGGAAGAGAAACTGGGTTGGTTAAGAACCAAAAGCAGAAGTTTCTGGCAAAGCTGAGCAGGTCTGGCAGCATCTGTGGAGAGAAATCAGAGTTAACATTTCAGGTAAGGTAACCCTTCGTCAGAACTCGGTTAAAACTGAATTCACTGGAGGTTAAAGAATAAGGGGAATCTCATAGAAAATGCTAACAGTAAATACAGGAAGGATATTCCTGATGATCCGGGAGTCCAGAACCAGGGCTTACAATCTGAAGATACAGGGTAGGTCATTTAGAACTAAGATGTGGAGAAATTTCTTCACCTAGAGAGTGGTGAGCCTGTGGAATTCTCCACCACAGAAAGCAATCAAGGCCAAACATTGAATGTTTTCAAGAAAAAGCTTGATTTAGTGCTTAAGGATCAAAGGGTATGGGGAGAAAGCAGGAACAGGAAACTGAGTTGGATGATCAGCCATATTGAATGGTGGAGCAAGGGCAGAATGGCCTACTCCTACTCCTATTTTCTCTATTTCTATGTCTCAAAGAACAAGCCAGAAAGTCTTGGTTAGAGTATGACAAATGAAAAAAATAAACAAAGTGTAGAGGATTATATATTCTGATCCTGGTTTGATTTCTGGAACTTATTAAACATGTCTGCTTTCTACTAATGAACCTGTATCTACCAATCTGGCGTTAGCCGCAATTAGATGTGCTCAAAATGCAAGTGCTTCCAATGAGCACTGCTTTTCCTGAATCCATTAGCACAACTTTGAGGCCGGAAACCAATTATTGAGAAATCCTTTTGAACAAAGTGGAACCTGATTCACTTTGAAAGGAAACATTAGTATCTTGCTCTTTTTGCATCTTTAAATCAGATGCATTAATGCTCCATTACTGGGGAATTGTCACTTCCTGGTAAACACACCATTACTAAGGGAGAGTCACTCACTGGGGCTGGTGTTTGCAAAGAAAATCAATCTCCCAATTAAATGTTGATTGGCTATTTCTCCTTATATTTTTGACATTCAGGATGATAAAGGTTTGTAGGAGACCTATCATGATCTGTTTGTCTAATTGCCAACTTGGCATAAGCAGCATAATCTTTGAAACTGGGATGCCAACCTACTTGGT
The DNA here is from genome assembly GCF_004010195.1 of Chiloscyllium plagiosum. Lineage (NCBI taxonomy): Eukaryota > Metazoa > Chordata > Chondrichthyes > Orectolobiformes > Hemiscylliidae > Chiloscyllium > Chiloscyllium plagiosum. Next base: position 5,190,876 of record NC_057735.1, read on the forward strand.
GCTCTTATTACATGCTTGCATTTATTTAGTGCCTGGCATATCCTCAAGCTATCCCATACTTTGCAGTCTTTGAAGTAAGTTCTTGAGTGAACTTGCAGTTGTAATACAGTTACGTTATCTACCAACATAAGGATTGAGGTGAGGGTTGAGGACTAAGTGTTGGACCAGAACCTGTATAATAGGGAAAGGTATGAAAGGTTATCCATAAGAATGGAGTTGAGAAAAATATCAGTCATGACTGAACTGTGGAGCAGACTTGATGGGCTGAATAGCCTAATACTGTTTCTTAAGGTCTTACGGGTAGGCGGGGTGTGGTATTATCATCTTAGCCACATCCTTATTGACTGGTGGAGCAGGTGTAAGGGGTTGAGTGGCCTACACTGCCCTTAATTCCTATGTTTGTATGTATCCTCAGCTCTGCTGACAGGACTAGCCCAAAGTTTGTAATTCATCCAAATTATTCTGTTGACCCTGGCAGCTGATTTGGGCACGAAGACATTTGTCTTCTCAGATCCCAATTGGAAATGTTGTAGAGTTGAGGGGGCTTCAACTGGCCTCTTTCCTCACCATCACTAACCACCACCACCTCTCCTTAACCCTGTCCTGCCAAAGCATGGGGTTGAAAGGTGTCAAAAAGCCTGATGATTCATCAATGTTCTTCTGGGAAGTGACCTGTCAGCCAACACCCCCATTCCTGATGCAGTTTACTCCCAGTCCCACACTATTAGTTACCTCATCAGGATCACCTTGTAGCGAGATATGGGTAAAATAACAGCTTTGCCACTAACTTCACATGGGACTGAGCCTCAGTATCTAAGTGAGCAAATTTACCACTCATTTATCGTAGCCCATTTTACTTGGGTTCTTTTATACCTTCTACAAAGTTTCAAGGTGTGAATTGAGAGAATGTCTACAGTAATTCCGCCCAGTGACTCTCTATTAGCTTGGTGGCATGATGGCTCAGTGGTTAGTACTATGGCCTATAGCACCAGGGGTCTGGGTCCAATCCCACCATTGGGCGATTGTCTGTTGAAGTTTGCACATTCTCTTCAAGTTTCCAAGGGTTACCTCCCACAATCCAAAGATGTGTGGATAAGCTGGATTTGCGATGGTAAGTTGTCCATACTGTCAAGAGATGTGCAGGTTAAGTGAGCTAGCCATGGGAAATGTGGGATTACAGGGACAGAGTAGGGAGTTTGGGATGGGATGGGATGGTCTTTGGATGATCAGTGTGGACTTTATAGGCTGAATGGCCTGGCTTCCAATTTTCTGGATTCTATGTTGCTAAACTTCATAGTGGAATTCAAACTCAAGTACAACTGGTAAACATGATTTCAAAGCAAAACTCCATTTATCAGCAGCCCGCTCAAAGCACTGAGACATTTGAGATCAATATCTAGACATCTATGTTGTTCATCTTGCCCTGTCTTCCTTCCAATGAGCATTGTGAGACATTTTCTCTTCTGTGAGGATTTACCTTATGAATGCAAATGTATGTCATGGATCATAGAACTGGACAGAGATCATAGCAGAAACTATGTTCTGGCTTCAAGGGGAGGAGACAACCAATTACTGGACCGTTAATGCAGAGATCCAGGTGGCATTCTGGGGACACATGTTCAAATCCCACCACGGCAGATGACATGTTTTGAATTCAATTTTTTAAAAAAACTAGAATTAAGACTCTAATGATGGTCATGAAAGGATTGTCAGGAAAAACCCATCTGATTCACTAATGTCCCTTAGGGAAGGAAACTGCCACCCTTACCTGGTCTGGCCTAGATGTAACTCCAGACCCACAGCCATGTGGTTGACTCTTCACTGGGCAATTAGAAATGGGCAATAAACAATGGCCCAACCAGTGATGACCACATCCTGTGAATGTATTTTAAAAGAATCAAGATTTTTCTCAGGGACCAACTAATTGGAAGTACAAAACATTCAGCTCAACCTGTCATGTACAACCATGAATCAGCAGTGTTGCCTTTTATGAGGAAAGTTGTGGGTTTGAGTCCCATACCAGGGATTAACATTCTCAGAGCAATAAAGGGGGAGTCCCTCAATGATGGCAAGGCCATCAGCTTAATCTGAAACCAGCCTTCCATATGATACTTCAAAGCAAGGGAATTATCCTTAGTATCTAGCCAATGATTATCCTTCAGTCAATGCCTCAGAACAGGTTAGCTGGTGAATAGTACAGTGCTAGGCAAAAGTGGGTACTGCAGATGCTGGAGATCAGAATCAAGATTAGAGTGGTGCTGGAAAAGGACAGCAGGTCAGGCAGCATCTGAGGAGTAGGAAAATTGACGTTTCGGGCAAAAGCCCTTCATCAGGAATGAAACTGGGAGCCCCAGGGGTGGAGAGGTAAATGGAAGGGAGGTGGGGCTGGGGGGGAAGATAGCTGAGAGTGCAATAAGTGGATGGAGGTGGGGGTAAAGGTGGTAGGTCGGAGGGGAGGGTGGAGTGGATAGGTGGGAAGGAAGATTGACAGGTGGGAGAGGTCATGAGGACAGTGCTGAGCTGGAAGGTTGGAACTGGGATAAGGTGGGGGGAAGGGAAATGAGGAAACTGGTGAAGTCCACATTGATGCCATGGGCTTGAAGGGTCCTGATGAGGCAGTCTTCCTCCAGATGTCGGGTGGTAAGGGATTGGCGATGGAGGAGGTGCAGGACCTGCATGTCCTCGGCAAAGTGGGAGGGGGAGTTGAAATGTTCAGCCATGGGGCGGTGGGGTTGATTGGTGCGGGTGTCCCAGAGATGTTCTCTGAAGCGCTCTGCAAGTAAACGTCCAGTCCATTCTATAGTACATTGCTGCCTGTTGGAGTTTTCTCTACATTAATTGGTTTCCACATTATAACAGTGACAACACTGACTAACTTCAGTACTACCTGGATTGGTGTGCACTTATGGTTAGGAAGGGACATTGAGTCATTGTGTCTTTTGCCTCCTGTTATGATCCCAGCTGATGTGATTACTGTAAAGCCAGACTGAAATCTGGCTTGCTAGTTTGTTTTCATTCGATAGTGGTCTTTCACTAAAACATCAGCACACAATGCTGCAGATTTGCTTTTAACTATAAAACAGACGTTTGTATTGCAGAAGAAATGAAACAAGTAGACAATAGACAATAGACAATAGGTGCAGGAGTAGGCCATTCAGCCCTTCAACATGATCATGGCTGATCATTCCTAATCAGTATCCTGTTCCTGCCTTATCTCCATAACCCTTCAGTCCACTATCTTTGAAAGCTCTATCCAACTCTTTCTTAAATAAATCCAGAGACTGGGCCTCCACTGCCCTCTGGGGCAGAGCATTCCACACAGCCACCACTCTCTGGGTGAAGAAGTTTCTCCTCATCTCTGTCCTAAATGGTCTACCCCGTATTTTTAAGCTGTGTCCTCTGGTTCGGCACTGACCCATCAGCAGAAATATGTTTCCTGCTGCCAGAGTGTCCAATCCTTTCATAATCTTATACGTCTCAATTAGATCCGCTCTCAGTCTTCTAAACTCAAGGGTATACAAGCCCAGTGGCTTCAGTCTTTCAGTGTAAGGTCATCCCGCCATTCCAGGAATTGACCTCGTGAACCTACGCTGCACTCCCCCAATAGCCAGAATGTCTTTCCTCAAATTTGGAGACCAGAACTGCACGCAGTACTCCAGGTGTGGTCTCACCAGGGACCTGTACAGCTGCAGAAGCACCTCTTTGCTTCTATACTCAATCCCTCTTGTTATGAAGGCCAGCATGCTATTAGCCTTCTTCACTACCTGCTGTACCTGCATGCTTACCTTCATTGACTGGTGTACAAGAACACACTCTATATCATTAACATATATTGTAAAAAGCTGCGGTCCCAGCACGGATCCTTGCGGTACCCCACTGTTCACTTTGAAACTAAACTCATTAATCTGGTAATTATTTATATATAATACAAGTTTAAATATTTCAAAAAGTAAGGAAAAATGCAACTGTATTAGTCCCAACAGCATTCCTTTAAGTACTCACACAAGAGAATTACCATCTTTATCACATCCATAGGGCTTCATTTAACTTACTGTTTTAATCTCCTGTTTTGACAATCTGTTGGCCATTTCCTTGAGTTGCTATACAATCAATCTTAGACTTTTTCAGAATAAACCCTTCAGGATTTAACCAAACACTTCTGGTCTGAAACTTTGAAACTAAACTCATTAATCTGAGTTTATCTGTTTCTTAACAATTGTAAACTATTTGCCTTCTTTAAGAGAGACTATATTTCACATCCAGCGTCTGCCAAGACATTTTCAAAATTGAAGCTGAAAAGCTTTCTTTCAGCTTTGGTGCTTCCATAAGCTAAACATTCCAGGACCTTCTAACTGAAACCTAATACATGGGTCTTTACTCTGTGCTTATAAAGGTCTCTCAATGTTAACAAGTTTCTATTAGCCTCCAGGAACTATCCCTCTCATACTGTTTCTTAATAGCATTCACCATGGCTACAGTAATACTTACAAGTTAATCATTAAACTTCTTTGCACACTGAAAACTCACATACCAGGAATACAAAATAGAAAAATCTGAAGTTAGCGAGATTGAAATATGTATGTAAGTTAGCTCACTGAGCTTGAAGGTTTGTTTCCAGATGTTTCATCACCATACGAGGTAACATCACCAGTGAGAGTCTCTGGTGAAGCGCTGGTGGTATGTCTCACCTCTCTAACAGGAAATGACATCATCCACCTGAAGAAACCAGGGCCTATAAATAGAGAGGCGGGACATACAACTAGCGCTTTACCGGAGACTCTCACTGATGTTACCTAGTATGGTGAGGAAACATCTGAAAACAAACCCTCAAGTTCAGTGGACTAACTTACGTACTTCAACCTGAGCTATAAATCTTCTCAAAAATCACTGATATTAAGATATAGAAATCACAAACGTTACATCACACTCCATGCATTTTCCCCTAACTCCAGGATGAAGAAAAGTCCAACTTTTAAGACCCCAATTATTCACATATGTGTAGAAATCAGGCTAGTCAAAACCTTTACTCTTTATAGAAGCTAAGTACAAGTTCAACAGAAGCATTTCCCTTCAGCTATCTCCAACTTATCTCCTCCCCTCTCCAAAGCACTGACTCTTATCTGGCCAAAGGTCTGAACTGTACTAGGAGCCAACATTATGTCACCCACTTGTCTTGAAGTTTGTGAGTGTAATTAATCATTGCCAACATTACACACTGGGTCAATTCTGTGCTAATTCATTCATCACATATTGCTCAACAACAAGTTCCATTTGTACAGCATCTTTAATCCAAGATGCTTTACAGGACTGTAATCAGATAACATTTGACACTGTGCCACATACGAAAATATTAAGAAGGCAGCAAAAGGAACTAGGAGCTGGATTTTAAGAACCTGGGTTGGTACCTGGGACTTTGATGTTGTGACTATTATGGAGACATGGGTAGAACAGGGACAGGATTGGCTGTTGCAGGTCCCAGGGTTTAAATGTTTTAGTAGGGTCAGAGGTGGGGGTAAAAGAGGGGGAGGTGTGGCATTGCTTGTCAAAGATAGTATGACAGCTGTGGAAAGGACGATGGATGAAGACTCGCCATCTGAGGTAGTTTGGGCTGAGGTTAGGAATACGAAAGGTGAGCTCACCCTGTTAGGAGTCTTTTACAGGCCTCCTAATAGTCCTAGAATCATAGAAGAAAGGATTGTGAGGATGATTCGAGAGAAGAGTGAAAGTAATAGGGTGGTTGTTATGGGTGACTTTAACTTTCCTGATATTGATTGGGAAAGATTTGGCTCAAGTTTGTTAGATGGGTCAGTGTTTGTCCAATGTGTGCAGGAGGGTTTCCTGACACAATATGTAGATAGGCCAACAAGAGGTGAGGCCATACTGGATTTGGTTCTGGGTAACGAACCAGGCCAGGTGTTAGAATTAGAGGTAGGTGAGCACTTTGGGACAGTGACCACAATTCGGTGACTTTTACTCTAGGATGGAGAGGGATAAGTGTGCACTACAGGGCAAGAGTTATAGCTGGGGTCAGGGAAATTATGATGCGGTGAGGCATGACCTAGGAT
>NC_057735.1:5199260-5206771 GCF_004010195.1 Chiloscyllium plagiosum
GTGAGTTCATGGAATGCTCTGCCAGTGGCAGTGGTGGACTCTCCCTCATTATGGGCATTTAAGCGGGCATTGGATAGGCATATGGAGGATAGTGGGCTAGTGTAGGTTAGGTGGGCTTGGATCGGCGCAACATCGAGGGCCGAAGGGCTTGTACTGCGCTGTATTCTTCTATGTTCTATGTTCTATAACTTCTTAAAAGTGGAGAGGGAAGTGGAGAGAAGTTGAAAAGCTGTGATGTTTGAGACTCGAACTGGAGGAAGTGCAAATTCTTTGAGGCTTGTAGGACAGGAAGAGGCTACAGAGTAAAGGGGGTAATGGTGAAGTGGTATTATTGCTAGACTATTAATCCAAAGATGCGAGTAATATTCTGAGGACTTGGGTTCAAAGTCTGCCATTACGTATGGCATCAATGTTAATCTGGAAATAAGAGTGCTATGATGATCCTGACACCATTGTTGATTGTTAGGAAACACCATCTGGTTCACTAACATCCATTTAGGGAAGGAGACTGCAATCCTTAACTGGTCTGGTCTGGACCCACAAGAATATGGTTGATGCAAAAAATGCTGGCCTAACCAGTGCCACCCACAAACCATGAATTAATAAAACTATTGGTAAGGAAAAATTTGAAAGTGAGGGCACAAGTCATAAACAGACCAAATATTTCACCTGAAGGATGAACAACAGAAACTGGAAATGGCATATTCAAACAGTACAATGTTACAATCCCAGCTGATGGACAATTCTGATTCCAGAATAAAACTTGGCTTTGATAGACTACAGGTTTTATTTTGGCAATTTAATTACAGTGGTGGTCAGCTGTTGGATATGAGGCTGTCAATGCTTTTTCAACAAATGAATATAAATTTATTACACAAATGAAGAAAACAAAGCTTTATATGAGACAATTTTGAAAGATTTTATAAATGACAAAAAAGACATATCCAAAACTATTTTACAACAACGTCTGTTAGAGGCACTCACCTTAAATATTAACTCTTTCATTTCTCACTTAGCTGATGAATTTGCAAGGTTTCCTAAAAGCAATCGTCTGCCCATTTACAGAATGTGGTTCTCTGTTTTTTCCAAAGACAGACAGGGACAGTCCTCACCGAACCCTAGGAACAAAATGGCACAGACTTTATTCCAGCACTGTCTACTTGAATTGCTACAACAGCTTAACACACCTAAGCTGCACATCTTTGGAATGGAGCACCTGATGGAAACTCGCACAGACACAGGGAGAATGTGCAAACTCCACATAGACAGTTGCCCGAGTTTGGAATTGAACCCAGGTCCCTGCTGCTGTGAGGCAGCAACACTAACCACTGAGCCACTGTGTCATCCTGCACCAACAGTACACAATAAGCAGTGTCAGAGGTGGCAGACCTTTGGTAAGGTGCATGCTGAGAGATTGTTTCCATTGGCAAGAGAATCTAAAAGACAGGTGCACCGTCTGACGATTAGGAATGAGAAAATATCATTCCATTGAAAGGGTTGTGAATCTGTGGAAATCTGTGCCCCAGCTTGAGGATGCTCCAACAATGAGTATAGTTAAGACTGGGACAGGCACATTTTGCATCCCTCAGGGCACTGGGTGAGAAACTGGAGCTGAGGTCCAATATTAACCATTAGTAATGAATGGCAGACTAGTGACAATAAATTGTATGGCCCACTCTCGCTTCTATTCTTTTGTGAGCTTGAGTTCAACCCTCAAATGCAGGGAAGACTAATGTTCTCTTCACCTGGAGAGTCATTAAGTATAATCAAGGCTGAGACAGAAAGACGGGCAGGAACCCATTGTCAGCCACTAACTTTCCCCATTCACAGCTATTCAATTCTCCCCTCAGGCTGATCGTTATCCAGTCCTTTGGCTGTCCAACTGTTCTTCACTCTCTTTGGATACTTTCTCCACCTACCCTTTACTCCCTACTCCTCCAACACGCTATCTTCTTCACACAAAAAAACAAACTTTTTCCTAGCTACCATCAGTTCTAAAGAAGCATCACTGAATCCGAAACGTTAACTCTGATTCTTCTCCACAGATGCTGCCAAACCTACTGAGATTTTCCAGAAATGTCTGTTTTAATTTCTGGTTTCCAGCATCCCGCAGTTCTTTCAGTTCTTATTTAGAGTGGCAAGAAAGTGGAGTTGAGGATTATAAAATGGAATCATAAAGAATTCATTACCACAAGAAGTAGTTGATACCAAAACATTGAATGTACTTGAGAGGCAGCTAGGCATGACACTTGGGCCAAACAGGATCAAAGCTTATAGGGAGAAAGCAGGATTAGGCTGTGGAGTCGGACGATCAGCCATGTTTGTGGTGAATGGTGGAGCAGAATTGAAGGGGCCGAATGGCCTCCTCCTATCTTCTATAAAATCAGCCATGTTTGTGGTGAATGGCGGAGCAGACTCAATGGGCTGAATGGACAACTTCTAATCCTACATCCTACGGGCATTAAAGTGCACTATGGGAGTGTGCATTTATTACAGAACTTTTGCAGGCCTGGGCTATTATTCTATATGATGCAAGTTCAAACTGTTCTATTTGAGAGGCTCTTGGTTGAAAATCCATTGCACACTTGTAATACCTTTACTCTTGGCAGTCACTTAATTCAGTTCATCTATCACATGGGCTTTGAGCGTTGTCTCTTTTTATTATAGATTTTCAAGCACTCTTTATGCTAACAAAAATATTCTTTCCAGATGACCTCAAGAAGCACCTAACATCACTGCTTCTCCAATAGTGGCAGCCTCACAGCACGATTATTCAAAGCAGGGAATAATTTTGATGCCAGTGTTCACTGAAAGGCTAATAACATTTGTAATATGAGTGAAGATGTTTTGTTAGACAGATTTCTGCTGTGATACAAAACATATCTATCAGGGAAAAAAAACGTGTGCAATGAGATGTGTTATTTGGGAAGCATTACAAGTACATTTTAAGGTTAATGGATGTACGTGAAAGATTGTTTATACATTGGCTCTGTTTAGCGAAACAACTTACTAGAAGGTCACTGCGTCTTGCTCTATCTCTTCAGAATAAATTTGAAGACAGATTGTGCATTTTTATGCTGGTAAAAGGAATACCATGGAATCATACAACACAGACAGAGGCCATTTGGGTTGTATTGCTTGTTCTCGTTCATGGAAAGATGATTGGAATTTCTCACACACCATGGCACCACCCCACCCCCGCCCTTTCCCCTTTCTCTTGTTCAAAGATTGGTCCAATTTGCTTTTGAAAGTTAGAATTTAGTTTGCTTCCATCATCCTTTGAGGTAGACAGCTACCCAATTGGAGAACAGTGGTGAAAAGCTAATTCAGAGGCATAGGATGATCTGGACACAAAGAGTTAAATCACACCAAGGTGACTGGTGGGGTTTACACTCAACAAATAAAGATAGAGTTGAAAGCCAGTCTCAGTAATGGTGACTGATATAACTGCATTGAGGCCGTTACCAAGTCACCCTTTATTTACATGTGCTCAGTACATGGACTCTGACCAGCTAGCTCAGAGCCAGTCCCTAGAGTGAGGAGACTCTCTGAGACTCCTATCAGAGAGGGCTCCCTGATTGGCCCAGGTTAACAACCCCAAAACAGGAAACTCATACTTAAAGAGCTCCACCTGGCCAACCCCGTTCCAATCACTACAGTGACCATGACAATGACCATGGATTGCTGTAAAGCCTCAACTGCCCAATACCCTTTAGGGAAGGAAATCTGCCATCCATTACCTTGTCTGGCCTACATGCGACTCTAGACCCACAGCAATGTGGTTGACTCTTAACTGCCCTCAGAACTGGCTGAACAAACCAGTCAGGTCAAGGCAAATGAGGAATGAGAAACAAATCTGGCCTTCTCAGTGACACTTAATATTCATGAAAGAATAAAAACAAACTCAACAATCCTTGCACTAAGAGAAAATCTTGCTATCTCTGCCTGGAGAGCCCGACATGACTGACCATCACACGTTTTCCCAACCACCACCCAGTTTGCCGACAACTCTCCTGATCATCCCTGAACCCAATCCCGACTGTTTAGACCTGCCCACCACTGTGGCGCTTGTTTCCTGCCCATCAAGGTGATGGTGGTGGTGACTGCGGATAAACCCCCTCCCAGTATCCCATCCCTTGCACTATCCCCTCCATTGCCTTATAGGCCCCCCCACCCCACCCCACACACTCATTACCCTGGTCTCCAGATTGCTGCCTCTAATCCCCAGCTTTGAGTATCCCAATTCCCAACCACACCGTGACCCTGGCTCTACCTCCCACCCCTTGATGTTCATCGAGTCATCCCCAGCACAGATATAGCCCACCCCACTCTGAACAACTTGATAGATAGCCCTGTGTTGAATCCTTGCCTTGACTGAACTTATCTCAAATTTGAGACATGGCTATTTCCTTGCAGCATGTGCAGTGTGTTTGCTCTGTAAGCAGCTGGCACATAATGCTGGTATCAGATTGATGCCATGCAGCAACATGCCCACCCCCTTAGTTATGCTGCAGTTATACAAAACCCTGGTTGGACCCCAATTGGAATGCTATGAGCAGATCTGGGCACCACACATAAGGCAGGATAGATTGGCCTTGCTGGGAGTATAATAGAGGTTTACAAGAATGATACCTGGACGTCAGGGGTTACGTTTATGAGGAGACATTATTCAAATGAGGCCAGCTTTCTCCAGAATTTAGAAGTTAAGGGGTGATCTGACCAAAGTCACACTGAAATACAGCACAGAAACAGACCCTTTGATCTAACTCCTCCATGCTGACCAAATATCCTAAATTAATCCAGTCCCCACTTGCCAGCATTTGGCCTATATCCCTCTAAACCCTTCCTATTCAATGCCAAACTAATGTCGAGATGACCATCCACATGTGAATGCAGATCCCAATCGCGAAGACGTGTTTTTGTCTTCACATGTAGGAGGGTTGCCAGTCACAGTCAATCACATCATTAAACAATTGATAAGGACCTAGTATTATCAAGGATCATTGACTATACTAAAGTCTTCAAAATATTGACAGAAAGATTCAGGGTAGTTGAAGATAAACTATTTCCACTGGTTGGAGTTCTCGAACCAAGGGGCGTGGTCTGAGAATTAGGGCCAGACTGTTCAAAAGAGACGTCAGGAAGCACTTCTACAAACAAAGGGTGGGAGAGGTTTGGAACTCTCTTCCTCAAATAGCAGTGGATGCTGCATCGGTAGTTGATTTTAAATCAGAGTTAGATATATTTTTGTAAGCAAAGGTGTTAAGGGATCTGGGCCAAAGGCGGGTACTGTATATGGGGTATATGGCAGGTGACAGAAAAGGCTTGAGGGGCTGAATGGCCTCCTCGTGTTCCTATGTCCTCTGTTCCCATGCTCCCTTGACTTATTGCCACTGACAACCATGGTAAGCTTCCTGGCTTTGTGTCTGCACTAACAGACGCAGCAAGACAGAAGTATAGTGAGCCTGTAAGATGTAGCTAAGGGGGCAAAGGAAAGACACCCTGTGAGCACCCTAAATGGTCCAAAGTGAGGGAGCACCAAGAAAGAATGCAAACAGCCAAGAGAAAGAAGCCTGGTCCAGTCCATGAGCTGGGTGCCTGACCCTTTGCACAAAGTGTGCAAAGCGTAGAGCAGCATTGCAAATGAACAGTGTCTGTGTGCTCAGTGGTGAAGCGTTGAAGTGCAGAACCAAACAGTAAGTGTTGCAGTGAGACTGGGATCTATCAGGTTCCAAGGTTCCTGGACGGGATTTACATGCACAGCTGCCTATGGAACCTTCTCTGAGATGTTGGTGCCTGGTGTCCAGCACGGAGCACATGATCAGCTGGATCACCAGCTCAGACCTTCACGTTGGGAATTCTCAGTGTCCAGCTTCTATCCAGAAGGTGGAAGAATGGGAAACTATGGATTACTGCAGCAGGATTAAAAAATAATGACGCCCTTTGTCTCATCATTCAGGTTTGGAAAACGGGACTTCTTGCCCGCGAGGTAAGACGTTCCTTGCTGGAAATCACTCCTGATTTTCCTAAACATTTTCCCCACAGTCCTCATCCTTCAGGGGCTGGAGGATTCTGCTCAATGAGTTATTAGATTAGATTATATTACATTACAGTGTGGAAACAGGCCCTTCGGCCCAACAAGTCCACACCGACCCGCCGAAGCGCAACCCACCCATACCCCTACATTTACCCCTTACCTAACACTACGGGCAATTTAGCATGGCCAATTCACCTGACCTGCACATCTTTGGATTGTGGGAGGAAACCAGAGCACCCGGAGGAAACCCACGCAGACACGGGGAGAATGTGCAAACTCCACACAGTCGCCTGAGGCGGGAATTGAACCCGGGTCTCCAGCGCTGTGAGGCAGCAGTGCTAACCACTGTGCCACCATGCCGCCCACCTGTCAGTCTCACAACAGGTTATGTAAATGGGAGCAGAAAACTGCAAAGGGACATACACAGACCAAAGTGAGAGGGCAAGACTAGGCAAATGCGGATCAATGTGAGATTATTTACTTTGAACAAAAGCAAGACAATTTGGAAAAGAGTGAGATACTAGAACTCTGGAGGAGCTAGAGGATTGACATGTACTGATCACTAAGAACAACTGTGCTAGTACACAAAGTAATCAGAAGTCTAACAGAAGGCATTCATCTCCAGGGAGTGGAATGCATTAACAAAAAATAAAGTTCTGTTTCATTTTACAGAACATTGATCAGCCCTCATCTTGAGCACCACATTCTGTTTCAGATTTTTGAAAAAAAGAGGATTTCTAAACCTCTGAAGATTTTCATGATAAAGATTAAGATGCTGTCTAATGAAATAAGTGGAAAATTGCATTGTCATGAAGAACAATTATGACTCACACTTTCATTTAGCAGGTGTAACATTGTATTTACAGAACATGGAGCAGTTCATTCTCTGTCTTATTCTGATTTATATTTAGGAAAGGAACTGAAACCATTCAATGGTTTAGAATCAGTTGAAACGACAAAGTTCAATGTAATTTCATTGGCTCCACAGCAGCAAGTATTTTTCATAGAATCCTACAGCATGGAAGTAGGCTCTTCAGCCTGTCAAGTCCACGCTAACCCTCTAAAGAGCATCCCATCAGACCTACTCCCTCTAACCCTGTATTTCCCATGGAAACGTCCATCTACCTTACACAATACGGGGCAATTTAACATGGTCATTCTACCTAACCTGTGCATCTTTGGACAGTAGGAGGAAACCGGATAGACACCTGCATAGGCACAGGGAGACTCTACAAACACCACACGGTCATCCGAGGGTGGAATTGAACCCAGGTACCTCGACTACACCTCCTCCCATCCTGCCCCCTGTAAAAATGCCATCCCATATTCCCAATTCCTTCGTCTCCGCCGCATCTGCTCCAGGAGGACCAGTTCCAAAACCGTACAACCCAGATGGCCTCTTTCTTCAAAGACCACAATTTCCCCCCAGACGTGATCGACGATGTTCTCCACTGCATCTCCTCCACTTCCCACT
>NC_057735.1:5206944-5210120 GCF_004010195.1 Chiloscyllium plagiosum
CACCCCACTCTGGCCTATCACCCTCACCTTGACCTCCTTCCACCTATCGCATTTCCAACGCCCCTCCCCCAAGTCCCTCCTCCTGACCTTTTATCTTAGCCTGCTGGACACACTTTCCTCATTCCTGAAGAAGGGCTCATGCCCGAAACGTCGATTCTCCTGCTGCTTGGATGCTGCCTGACCTGCTGCACTTTTCCAGCAACACATTTTCAGCTCTGATCTCTAGCATCTGCAGACCTCACTTTCTCCTAGTTCTACTTTCAGGCCAAATATGAATTATCAACTTATAACTGTCTAATTTAAATTCTACCACTATGTAAACCCTTACTCACAAATGTGGACAGACATAGACTAAATAAATTATCAATGTTATGGAAGGAGGAGAATAAAAGGGAACACAGTTCAACAGCACCAATCAACAGGATTCAATAGTGTGTTCCTTTGCTTCTTTCAAGTCCATCAATCTTCTTTAATTAGTAATGGGTTGAAGGGGTACAGAGAGTGGACAGGACAGTGGGGTTGGGGCCAATCATGATCAAGGCTCAAGGGGCTGAATTGCCTACTCCTGCTCTCAGTTCTCATTCCCAGGTTCTTCACTGCAAGCACAGAGCAGTTGACAGACTAACTGTTCAATCTCTCACTCACTGGTTACAGTATCAACTTATAGCCAGATGGCGAATGAGGATAGCTACCCATCCTCCAATTCTTCACTATTTCTCTGCAAGCAGAGAGGGGATATTACCTTTTTAAAGTCTGAAGGCCTTTCCGCTCAGGTTTGTTCACATAGACTACCTGCCCAGGAGTCAATCAGAGAGTTGCTTTCATGCTGATAACTCCTGTTCCACACAACTGGTTCTGATTGGAGAGCGAATCAACAGTCTGTCTCTCGGCAGAATACATGTGCACAGAGCCAATGAGTCTTCAGCAATCCTCCCCCACTGCTTAAACAAGGCAACAGTGCCAAAACAACTACAAATGAGTTTCAGTAATTCATTTTAAAACCACAATATCCCCTCTACAGTTTCCTTGGTTTAAAGTTGCCTCCTTTCTGAATTTTGATCCACAAACCAAAAATAAAAAGAAGAAAACAAAACACGATCCTTTACACTGTGCTAAATGATTGAACAGTTCACAATGACCTTCATACATATTGGAGGGAGTAGGGAATGGGAGGACTCTGGGGCAAGGTGGGAATAAGCCATTGACAAAGAATAAGGCTTGAGTAGAGCATAAACACCATCACAATCTAGATGGCCAGAAAGGCCTGTTTCTTTTCTCTGTACTTAAAAGAACATACAATCTGCTTTCACAACATAATGAGGTCCCAAACCATGTAACAGTCAGCACATTGCAATTATAAGGTAGAATTGGAGGTATATATTGGAGAGAGAGGGAGGTCTGCTGGCCTTTTAACCTGAAGGTCACTGAGCCACAGGTAAGGGGAGAGGTTGAGAAGGAGAGTCCTTCATGGTAATCTCAGTCAGTGTGGGAATTGAACCCACACTACTACAGTCACTCTGCATCGTGAAACTATCCATCCAGCTAACCAAACTAACCACACCTCTTTGGACTTACAGTAACCCTTGTAGCATGGACAATGTACCACCTGAGAGGCGGCACTTCCAAAACTGCAGCACTCCTTCTGTAGTGCAGTGGAAAATCAGCCCAAACTTCTGTATTTAAGTCTCTCAAGTGGAAATTAAACAAATTTCTGATGTCAACGTGAACGTTTCTCCACTAAGCAATGGCTGACAACTTTACAGTGGTTGTCTCACGCTTACATCTATGTTCACTGCGACAGAGACAGAACTAGATAGAGGGCTGATTAATGGTTTGTTCTCCTTAGTGTTGAGACCAGCTAAATAACTGAGAAATATTTATTGTGTTGTCAGTACCCAACTCTTGCCTCAATCCTGACTTGTTTTCTGTTCATTAACTCAACACACGCTGATGGATAAGCACACCTAGTTTAACACTAGAACAAAATCAGTTTATTTTTTAGTTTCTGTCGTAAAATGGCAGCTGAACTAAATCTTCAGATGACTGTGATGGACATCATTTTGTTAATTGGAGTTAATTTGTCTCTTGGTCAGTGGAAGGTAGTTTTGGTGCTAACATCCTCCTTTCGGATTGGAGACTGCAGTGACAGCTTTGTCTAATGCGAAGGAGGAGAACGGGTAGGTATGATATTGAAGAGAGACTGATATCTTCACAGGATTACAGAAATGTTACAATACAGAAGGAGGCCATTTGGCCTATTGTGCCTCCATTGGCCCGTTAAAGGGGCATCATCACCTAGTACCAATCTCCTGCTTTCTTCTCTACATGCTTTTCATCCAAATAATCATCCTCTTAAATGCCTCAATTCAACCTGCCCCATCACATTTCCTGGCAGTGCTTCCCATATCTGAACTACTCGCTAAGTGAAAAGGTCACATCACCTTGCTTCGTTTGCAGATTGCTTTAAATCTATAACCTCTCATTCTTGTCCCTTTCACAAGCAGGAACCATTTCTGCCTAAGCACCTAGCAGCTTGAGAAACGTCTATCAGATCTCCTCATCTCTCCAAAGAGAACGGTCCCAATGTTTTGGGTCGAGGAATGCTTCTTCAGAATGATATTAGGTCGGAAAAAGAGGGTTGGTACATATGCTAGAGAAGGAATGGGGGTAGGGGGCTGGAGTAGATGATAGGTGGAGATAGAGCCCAGAGAGAGAGAAAAAGAGAAAGTTGAGCAGACAAAGGGAATGGGTCAAGGTCAGTCAGAGTCATAGAGATGTACAGCACCAAAACAGACCCTTCGGTCCAACTTATCCATGCTGACCAGATATCCCAACCCAATCTAGTCCCACCTGCCAGCACCCGGCCCATATCCCTCCAAACCCTTTTTATTCATATACCCATCCAGATGCCTTTTAAATGTTGCAATTGTACCAGCCTCCACCACTTCCTCTGGCGCCCATTCCCCACTCACACCACCCTCTACTTGAAAAAGTTGCCCCTTAGGTCTCTTTTATATCTTTCCCACTCACCCTAAACCTACGCCCTCTAGTTCTGGACTCCCCCACCCTAGAGAAAAGACCTTGTCTATTTACCCTATCCATACCCCTCATAATTTTGTAAACCTCTATAAGGTCACCCCTCAGCCTCCGACACTCCAGGGAAAACAGCCCTACCC
>NC_057735.1:5210475-5238175 GCF_004010195.1 Chiloscyllium plagiosum
ATATCAAAGTTGAAACTTTATTGCTGGAACAGCACAGCAGGTCAGGCAGCATCCAGGGAACAGGAGATTCGACGTTTCGGGCACAGGCCCTTCTTCAGGAATGAGCAGAGAGTGTTCAGCAGGAGAAGATAAAAGGTAGGGAGGAGGGGCTTGGAGGAGGGGCGTTGGAAATGTGATAGGTGGAAAGAGGTCAAGGTGGGGGTGATAGGTCGGAGTAGGATGGAGGCGGAGAGGTGAAGAAGAAGACTGCAGGTCAGGGAGGCGGTGCCGGGCTGGAAGGATCCGGCTGAGACAAGGTGGGGGGAGGGGGGATGAAGGAACTGGTGAGGTCCAAGTTCATCCCCTGCGGTTGGAGGGTTCCCAGTCGGAGGATAAGACGCTCCTCCTCCGACCGTCGGGTTGTTGTGGTTTGGCGGTGGATGAGTCCAATGACCTGCATATCCTCGGTGGAGTGGGAGGGGGAGTTGAAATGCTGTGCTACAGGTTGGTTGGGTTGGTTCGTCCGGGTGGCCCAGAGGTGCTCTCTGAATTGCTCCGCAAGTAGGCGGCCTGTCTCCCCAATATAGGGGAGGCCACACCGGCTGCAGCGGGTGCAGTAGATGATGTGGGTGGAGGTGCAGGTGAATGTGTGGCGGATATGGAAGTTTCCTTTGGGGCCTTGGAGAGGAGTGAGGGGGGAGGTGTGGGCGCAAGTGTTGCACCTCCTGCGGTTGCAAGGGAAGGTGCCGGGAGTGGAGGTTGGGTCGGTGGGGGGTGTGGATCTCACCTTGACCTCTTTCCACCTATCACATTTCCAACGCCCCTCCTCCAAGTCCCTCCTCCCTACCTTTTATCTTCTCCTGCTGAACACTCTCTGCTCATTCCTGAAGAAGGGCCTGTGCCCGAAATGTCGAATCTCCTGTTCCCTGGATGCTGCCTGACCTGCTGTGCTGTTCCAGCAATAAAGTTTCAACCTAGTCCCATTTCCCTCTCACTAATGCAACTAACTCTATGGGCAATTTAGCATGGACAACTCACCTGACCTGCAGATCTTTGGACTATGGGAGGAAACCGGAGCACCTGGAGAAAACCCACGCAGACACAGGGAGAATGTGCAAACTCCACACAGACAGTCACCCGAGGCTGAAATCCAACCTGGGACCCTGGTGCTGTGAGGCAGCAGTGCTAACCACTGAGCCACTGTGCCACCTGAGGACCAGTCTTATCCTTATCCATAACCATTTTAAAACTCATGGAATTATGGTCACTGTTTTCAAAATGCTCTCCTGTTGAAACCTCCATCACCTGTTCGGGTACATTCCTCAATGTAAGATCGAGTATGGCCCCTTCCCTCATTGAACAATCTACATATCGTTTCAAGAAATCCACCTGCATTCACCCACCAAATTCTGCTCCGTCTAAGCCCCTGGCACTAAGGGAGTCCCAGTCAATACAGTAAAAGCTAAAATCACCCACTGCAACAATTTTGTTGATTTAACATCTTCTGTGGTCTGTTTGCATATCTGTTCCTCCCTCTCCTGCTAGCTATTGGGAGGACTGTAGTATAACATCATCCTAGTCATTACACTTTTCTTATTCAGAAGTTTTACCTATACAGCCTCACTGGATGAGCCCTCTAAGTTGTCCTCTCTTAGTGACATTTAGTAATGCAACTCCCTCATTCATCCCTTTTACACCCCTCTCTATCACACTTGAAACATCTTGACCCTGGAATGCTAAGTTGCTTGTCCTGCCCTTCTCTTAGACTCATGGAGTCATAGAGGTGTACAGCACAGAAACAGACTCTTCTGTCAATTCATCCATGCTAACCAGATACCCTAGATAAACCTAGTCCCATTTGCTAGCACTTGGCCCATATCCCCCGAAACCCTTACTCGTCATATACCCATCTAGGTGCCATTTAAATGCTATAATTGTACCAGCCTCCACCACTTCCTCTGGCAGCTCATTCCATACATGCACCACCTTCTGCGTGGAAAAGTTGCCCCTTAGGTCCATTTTAAATCTTTCCCTTCTCACTTTAAACCTATGCCCTCCAGCTTTGTACCCCCGCCTCTCTGGGGAATAGACCTTGTCTATTTACTCTATCTATGCCCCTCCTGATTTTATAAACCTCTATGAGGTCACCCCTCAGCCTCTGATGCTCCAGGGAAAACTGCCGCATCCTATTCAACCTCTCTCTATAGCTCAAACCCTCCAACCCTGGCAACACCCTTGTAAATCTTTTCTGAACCCTTTCAAGTTTCACCACGTTCTTCCTATAGCAAGGAGACTAGAATTGAACACGGTATTCCAAAAGTGGCCTAACCACTGTCCTGTGTAGGCAGAAGTCTAGATGAGAGTAGTGCTGGAAAAGCACAACAGGTCAGACAGCATCCGAGGAGCAGGAAAATCGACGTTTTGGGCAAAAGCCCTTCATTAGGAATAAACTGTACAGCCGCATCATGACATCCTAACTCCTATACTCAATGCTTTGACCAAGTTTCTTAACCATGTTTCTGTAATGGCTTCCACATCATAGTCCTATGTACTAATCCAGATTCTCTTTCAATGGAAATTACGACTCTCCAGTATCTTTCCAGTATATCTCATTCCTTTCCAGGATCTGAAATTGCTCACATCTCTCAATTTACATTTCTTTCTGTAATCATTGGACCTTCAAAATTTAAAACTTGTGTTTGTCTAATGCCGATTTCCTAACTGACCCTGACTTCCGACTTGGGGCAATTGACTTCAAATAGAACACCGAAAAGCATGGAGAGGATGCAGGATTCACTCAGGGTGAGATCAGGGTGAGAGTTTGTTATAATGGGGAGAAGCTAGGTAACAGAGACAAATTAGAACAAAAAGAATCCAAAGAGGGATTTGAGCGAAAGTGTTCAGAGTTATGAAGTGTTTTAATAAGGCAACTGGGGAATAAGAAATTCTTCAGTAGAGAGTCAGGAGCCAGAGGGTTTTCAGAAGAGAAATGGAAGTGTTTCAGAAAACATTTTTTTCAACATTGGTGGGTCTGACCATAAAGATGGCTCAAAATATATCATAACGTTTTAGTGGAGACATGGATAAATAGTTGAAAAACAGGCCTAGTGTCCTGTCTGATTCCCAGATTGATCACCAGACTGATTCCTGGGATGGCAGGACTGACCTATGAGGAAAGACTGGATCAACTGGGCTTGTACTCACTGGAATTCAGAAGTATGAGGAGGATCTCATAGAAACATATAAAATCCTGATGGGACTGTACAGGCTAGATGTGGACAGAATATTCCTGATGTTGGGGAAGTCCAGAACTAATGGTCACAATCTATGCCATTCAGGACTGAAATGAGGAAGGATTTCTTCACTCAGAGAGTTGTGAACCTGTGAAATTTTCTCCCACAGGAAGCTGTTGGGGCCAGTTCGTTAAATATATTGAAGAGAGAGTTGGACATGGCCCTTGTGACTAAAGGAATCAAGGAGTTTGGGGAGAGGGTGGGAATGGGATACTCAGATTGCATGATCAGCCATGAGCGTATTGAATGGTTGAGCAGGCTCGTAGGGCCGAATGGCCTACTCCTGCTCCTATTTTCTATGTTTCTTTTCAAATACCTCGGTAGGATGTCTTTAACCATCGATTCTGATTAAACCAGCCCTTGAAATATTCCTGACTAAAATGGCAGCAGTGAAGAAACTTACAGGTGGTGGTGTTCTCATGTATCTACTGTCCTTATCCTTCTTGATGGTAGTGGTTGTGGGTTTGGAAGGTGCTGCCTGAGGATCTTTGCAGTGCATCATGTAGATGGTACACACTGCTGCTACTGAGTGTCAGTGATGGAGGGAGTTAATGCTCGTACATGTGGTGTCAATCAAGCGAAGGCTACTTTGTCCTGGATGGTGTCAAGCTTCTTGAGTGTTGTTAGAGCTGCACCCATCCAGGCAAGTGGGGAGTATTTCACCACACTCCAGACTTGTGACTTGATTATGGTGGACAGGCTTTGGGAAGTCAGAAAGTGAGTTACTTGCAAACTTCCTAGTGTCTGACTTGTTCTCCTAGCCATTTATAAGACTAGAGTTTAGATCAGAGTGGTACTGGAAAAGCACAGCAGGTCAGGCAACATCCGAGGAGCAGGAAAATGACGTTTCAGGCAAAAGTCTTGTGGAGAGAGGAGGAGAACTTCTTCAAGGTAAGCATCCTTGCAAGACGATAAGACTACTCCAGTTAAGTTTCTAGTCAATGGTAGACCCCAGGATGTTGGTAGTGGGGTATTCAGTGATGATGAATGACAAGCAGTGGATGTTAGCTTCTCTATTGTTGAAAGAGGTCATAACCTGGCATGTGCATTGCACGAATGTCACTTGCCACTTGTCATCCCAAACCTAATATTGTCCATGTCTTGTTGTATTTTTTAGATTAGATTAGATTACTTACAGTGTGGAAACAGGCCCTTCGGCCCAACAAGTCCACACTGACCCGCCGAAGCGCAACCCACCCAGACCCATACATTTACCCCTTCAACATTTGGACATGGACATTTGGACATGGACTGTTTCAGTATGTGAGTTTTACAAGCAGGAGGCTGGAAGAACACAGCAAGCCAGGCAGCATCAGGAGGTGGTGAAGTTAATGTTTCAGGTATAATCCTACCTGAGAAGTTGCAATGGTGCTGAACACTGTGCAGTCATCATTGAACATCCCCACTTCTGACCTTATAATGGAGGTAAGGTCATTGATGAAGCAGCTGAAGATGGTTGGGATTACAACACTACCCAGAGGAACTCCTGCAAACATGTCCTGGAGCTGAGATGACTGACCTCCAACAACCACCTTCCTATGCATCAGGTCCATTGGAGAGTTTTACCCCTGAATCCAAATAACTCCCATTACTGGCGCTCCTTGTTGCCACACTCAGTCGAATGCAGCCTTTATGTCAAGGGCTGTCCCTCTTCCCTTCCCTCTTTTATCCATGTTTGAACCAAGGCTGTAATGAGGTCAGGAACTGAGTGGCTCTGGCAGAACCCAAACTGGGTGTCACTGAGCAGGTCATTGCTGAGCAGGTGCTGCTTGATAGCACAGTTAATGACACCTTCCATCACTTTACTGATGATTGACAGAAGACTGATGGGGTGGTAATTGACCGGTTTGGATTTGTTCTGCTTTTTGTGTACACGACGTGTCTGGACATTTTCCCCCATTGTTGGGTAGTTGTCACTATCATAATTGTGTGGTTGGTAACACTTTCCATCACTTTACTGATGATCGATGGTAGACCGATGGGGCTATAATTGACCGGCAATCTGTTTTTTGCATTCAAAGGATGTACCCTGGTAATGTGAAGATGTCAGTGTTAAAACTATACTGGAACAGGATGGCTAGGGGCGTGGCAATTTCTGGAGCACAAGTCTTTAGTACTATGGCTAAAATATCGTTTGAGCCCATAGCCTTATGAAAGGGCAGGGTGTTTTTTATTTATCTATTTTAGTTTTTTTTTGCAAAACATCAAATAGAAATGACACTTCAATCACCTCTTTGTCATTTATTTGTGATTTCCCTGCTTCACAGAGGGATGCAAGCTCATTACTATTTGAATGCTGTGACTGATGTCTCTGCAGAGTATAATTGGCAGAATGACAGACAGCCTCAGGGCATCCTTGCCCCATCACTCAACAGTAAGATAGAGAAATAAGCAAAATAACAAAAGAGAAAAAAATGACCCTTCATAAATTACCCAGCAAACTGTGTGTTTTCTGGGACTCAGTCCTCATGCTAAGCAGAGAATTCTGAGACATTCCATCTTTTCGTTCAAATACTGTTTGCAGGACACGTGTTGTGCAATGAATATAGTTCACTTGTATCTGGCTACATCCAGGCTTGTTTCTATCTATTCTCAGTTATTGTAGCTGGTAGAACACATTTTAGGGAAAGTGCAAAGAATTGACTCCCTGGCACAGTGTTACCGTGTGTATTTCACTGTCAGCGCCTGTATATGCAGTTGTCAAGAACTACCTGGTACTGCTTTATTTTCACTAAGCCTCTGTTCTACTCTAACCCCAATCTTGGATCATCTACATTACCTGATGGGAGGGTATTGTTCTAAAGTGGGCAGTGATCTTGCTTATGACTCCAGGTTCAAATTCTACTCTGGATCTTGATGATCAGAAACATTAAAAACAGCGAAAACAGTAAACACAGGAGGGGTGTTCCTGACCAGGGAGTTCAGAACCTGGGCTCACTGTATGAGGGTACGGGGTAGACCATCAAGGACTGTCATGGGGAGAAATGTCTTCACTCCGAGAATGGTGAGCCTATGGAATTTCCTCCTTGAACCATTCAAGAAAAATCATAGGCACGATCTCTCAGAATAGATATGTGAACATGTCCAGTTAGACTACTTTATCTCACCTCGCCTGTGCTGCATAATGCTTGGACAAGCTCAGAATCACTGAATTGTAACAGCACAGAATGAGGACATTCAGCCCATCATGTTTATCATGTGTGGGCAGCACTGGGCTCAGTGGTTAGCACTGCTGCCTCACGGCGGCAGGGACCTGGGCTCGATTCCTGCCTCAGGCGACTGTCTGTGTGGAGTTTGCACATTCTCCCCATGTCTGCGTGGATTTCCTCTGGATGTTTCGGTTTCCTCCCACAATCCAAAAATGTTCAGGTCAAGTGAATTGGCCATGCTAAACTGCCCATAGTGATAGGTGCATTAGGTAGGGGAATGGGTCTGGGTGGGTTACTCTTTGGATGGTCGGTGTGGACTTGTTGGGCCAAAGGGCCTGTTTTCATACTGTAGGTTATCTAATCTAACTGGGTCTCCAAATGAACAGGTCACTTAGTGCCACTCACCTTCCTTCTCCCTGCAACCCTGTACATTGCACCTGTTCAAATAACCCTTTGAATGTTTCAGTTGAACCTTGCTCACCACACTCTCTGACAGAGCATTTCCACCTCCTGCTGTGTGAAAATGGTTTTCCTTATGTTGCCTTTGCTTTTCTTTACTAATTACTTTAAACCTGCCTATGCCCATTTTCACTGTATTTTACTGTTTTTCTCACTATAAAATATACAGGACAATAAATCATTCAATTCAATTGAATAGAATTGCACATAAAGAAGATTATTGAGCGATAACAAGTGTATCTGCCAACATATTACAATGCCGAGCATATGCTATACAAATATTTAGTGCGAAGCTTCGCTTATTGATGGGAAAGTTACATTTGCCTATGAATTGATTCTGCTTCTGGGAATTTGAGAGGACCTTATCAGAATGGAACACTGATTTCTACTTTTCAAGCTTAGTTATAAAATCACATTAGGGCTGTGACAAAGCCTCAGGTCTCAGCCCTGCTTTAATGGGGTTTCAGTGATTAAAAAAAAAGTCATTGCTGCTTCTCATCATACTTCCCCACATTAATTCCTGATCCTCTGAGCTCTGAACGTTAAAAACTCTCAGGCTTTGACAGAGCTGTTGAAGGCTGTAGCTTTGGTCACAGAGCAACATTCGGCCTGGTACCTTGCTTGTGGGACTTTGCTGTGTGGATCACTTCCTGAAAACAACTAATGTTGGAGATCACAGCGGGTCAGGCAGCATCCACGGAGAGAGCGCAAACTAACGTTTGGAATCTAAATGACTCTTCATCAGAGCTTCCAGCATTTGCAGTCATTTGCTCCTGGATCATTTACTACATCGGTTTTCAAAACTTGCAAACAAAGACAGTCAGAGATGTGGACTTTGGCTCCAGCAGGGTATATGGCCTGTTGTGTGATAAACCAGGGGTGGATCATGTGTTATTGAAGAATTCAACAGACTATTATTCAACAGACTCATATCAACAATCAGTGAGAGGCGCATCAATTGTCTGGATTAAAACTCACTTAGGAAGTTACAAAGGGCAGGATGTTCTCATTCGCCTGTCACGCTTCAAGTGAATCCCAGTTATTATGGAGTCTATGATCCTTATACCCTCATGTCCCATGCTATCATACAGTGATGGTATCGTGAGCATGTCTCTTAAAGGAGTACTGACATAATGGCAGACCCTGACAGTCATCTGGACAATGTGGGCTATGGCAAGGTTTGAATCACATGAGAAGTCTAGCAAGACCTATCTTGATGTTAGGACCAACCTTTCTACGTTTATTTAGCAACAAGGTGCGTTTCTCATTAGGCAATGGTGAGTTGCCAATTAAGGGAGGTTATTGCTTGTTAAGTGCTTTATTAACAGTACAACTCACCTCATTAATATTCAGCTTACTTTCTTACCAAAAATACCAAACAAATTTGATGTCTAGAATTCTCCATCTGAACATCAGAGCAGATACCTGATGACACTAGCCTGCCACTTGCTCCAGAGGATCTCCATGTTGGACCCCTGAGCATCAACATCTTAAGTCATGCTCCATGGTCACCAGCCACATGCACCCAACAGCCATGCACATTGGCATTTGCTATGTGCCAGCATCTACAAACTCTCATGACATATTTCCAAACCTCTTGGAGGATGCTTCTGCACTTACAGAGTCATTGAATTATTGAGACATACAGCATGGGAACAGACCCTTTTCAGTCCATGCTGACCAATTTCCAAAACTAAATTATTCCTACTTGCCTGCATTTGGCCCATATCCCTCCAAACCTTTCCTATTCATGTACTTATCCAAATATCTTTTAAACGTTGTAATTGTACCTGCATCCACCACTTCCTCTGGCAGTTCATTCCACACACGAACTACTCTCTGTGTAAAAACGTTGCCCCTGATGTTCTTTATAAAACGTTCTCCTCTCACCTTAAAAATATGGCCCCTTGTTTTGAACTCCCCCAGCCTGAGGAAAAGACACTTGCACCTCACCTTTTATGTGCACTTCATGATTTCAATGCTGTATGTTAGGCTTAACACATTTCTGATTAAAAGTTTATATGCGAAGTATCAATTCTCCTGCTCCTCGGATGCTGTCTGAACGGCTGTGGTTTTCCACTGCCACACTTTTGACTCTGATCTCCAGCATCTGCGATCCTCACTTTCTCTCTGCACACTATCAAAGCAATGTTACAGCAAGCACATTGTGTCTTCAGGAACACACACCTCGCTCATAGATGAGACTATCTCTAACCTCATTGCTTACTTTACTGACATATACACATGGATACACGTGCTATTTATAAAAATTCATAATATGTGGGCATCATTGGTTGGCCCAGTCTTTATTACACTTTCTTAGATGTTCTTGAGAAGATGATGGTGAGTCATGGAAAGGAACTTTGAGTTTATATAAAGAACAGTAGGTGTCGGTTAGCTCAGTTGATTGAGCAGCAGTGTAAAGTAACAACCAACAGCGTAAGTTCAATTCCCATAATGGCTGAGTTCACTGTCAAAACACTGTCTCCTGAACCTCTCTCCTCGCCTAAGGTGTGGTGACCCTCAGGTTAAATTCACTACCAGTTATCTCTGTCTAATGAGAGAGCAGCCTCAGGTGCACTGAGGCTTTGGACTTCTATTTTGCTTTTGTTTGAAGAATGCAAGAGCTCAGACTAAAGCAGGGAGCAAAAATCAGATTTGTTGCCATCTGACTGAATAGCAGAAGAAGCTTGAAAGGCTGAGAGAGCTCCTGTTCCTATGATTAGTAGTAATTTAATAATGTTTAAAAGCTCAATTCTTTAAAATACTAACATTCCAGACTTATATGACTTAACTCTACTAACCAAAGAGGTGTAGATAAAACTGACACTTTTCAGCGTCTCCCAGGTATTAGGAAGAAGTGTTGCCTCAGGCCAAGGATCTTTCCTGCAAGGAATATGACTTGATTTATTTGGGTAGATCTTGACGATGTGCGATTGTGTAAAGCAAATTGGAAGCGGTTCTCCTGCTGTCCAGCTGTACAAAAGCTGTCTTGAAATGAACTGTCCTGTCTTTATAAAATAGCATGGTCAATGATTGAATGCAGAAAGAAACATCAAAAGACAGAGTGCAAGGAAGCGAGACAGAATGGAATGGAAAGAAAATAAAATGATCAAGCAAACTGAATGTTGGCCTTTATTTCAAAGGGAAAGGAGTTTAAAGAATAGGAAAGTCTTGTTAAAATTATACAAGGAACTAGTGAGTTTTGAGAAGATGCTTGCTCAGGTTGAGGATCTCGATGTAGGTTTGCTTAGAATCAATGAGCAAACCTACATCTATATACAAGGATCTAGTAAAGCCATACCTAGAATATTTTGCACAGCTTACGGCTCCTTATCCAAGGAAAGATATACTGGCATTCAGGCAGTCCAGACAAGTTTCACTGATACTAGATATAGAAGGATTTTCTTATGAGGAGCGATTGAGTAGGTTGGGTTTGTGCCAATTGGAATTTAGAGGAATGAAAAAAATTTCTTAGTGAAACATATTAGAATCTGAAGGGAGTTGACAGGGTAGATGCCAAAAGGTTGTTTCTTCTTGTGGCAGAGTCTGGGACCAGACGGCACAATTTCAGAATAAGGAGTTGCCCATTTAAAAGAGAGATTAGGAGGACTTTTTTCTCTCTGAGAGTAATGAATCCGTGGAATTCTTTACCACAGAGGACTGTAGAGGCTGGGTCATTAAATGTATTCAAGGCTAAGATAAACAGATTTCTAATCATTAATGAATCGATATATGGGGATAAGGCAGGAAAGTGAAGTTGAGGATTTATCAGATCAGCCTCAATCTCATTGAGTGGTGAAGCAGAATTGATGGGCTGAATGGCCTGGTTTTGCTCCTACTTCTGACCATCTAATTTCTTGCCTGTATGAGTGTGACATCATGGTTTGCTTATTCCCTTTTGAGGTTTCAGGGTTGGGTGTCAAGTTGGAGCTGCAGTGTTCAATGATTCTGGCTGGAAACTGATCTACCACCTCTTTGTTTGATTGATGAAGCCTGGGTGTTGATCCAGAAAAGCTGCTGGAAGCTAAGAGTTGAACCACACTGCAGACATTTGAAACTATTGTGTAAATATCTGTAAATAATGTTTCCTCACAGGGGGATACTAGTATCAAAGTTGAATGACATACCATGGACAATACATTTAGTTTTAAACTGTGCCCTGACAACATGAATTTCAGGTGAATGCAGCAGGATGAATTGATCTGATTTCTTCACACAGGGAGTAATGCAACTGTGGAATTCTCTGCTGTAGAGAAGCCAAAACAATGCATAATCTCAAGAAGGAGTTGGGTACCATTATGAAGAATCAAAAGGTATCGGGGAGAAAGTGGGAACAGGAGACTGAGTTGGATAATCAGCCATGATCATATTCAATGGCAGAGCAGGCTTGAATGCTCAAATGCTGCCCCAGTTTCCTACGTCTGGCCTACCTGTGACTGCGGACCCACAGCAAGTGACTCTTTATTTCCAGAATGAATAAAGAGAGGTGACGTCAGTGTGGATTATGCCGTGGTTGTCTTCACCTGAACCAGATGGGCTCTCTTGGGGAAATCCACTGCCACCAATCCTTCTTTATGGTAAAATCTCACCTGCTGATACCACTGGGGGAATGAAGCCCACCCAACACCTTTAGCAGAAGACGAGCTCGGTCTTGAAAAGCAATAAAGGATTGTTTTTTAATCTATTACTTCACAAAACAGTCACACGACATGTGAGACACTTGAGATCTTGGCAAGAGCTCTGGCTGTAACTAAAACTTTACAGGACTGAAACAGAAAGATTCCCACACTACCATGGTAAACAGCACAGAAACATGGCAAAACCCTGACCAATCAGAATTAACCTGCCTGGTCTGAGAATTGAGATTGACAATTAACTGCCACATTGCATTACCTTGTCAATGATGGCCTGACCAATCAGCACCCTCTTCTCATGCTGTATAAAGTGGTGTGCCCTTGTTCAAGTCTGTTTCTTGTAACCTGAGTGAAAAGTGAAAATCTTCAACTTCTAGTCTCCTCTTAGCAATCTCTAAACACAGAGAGGTTAGAACTGGAAACAAACTGACCAGCTCCTCGGAGAAACAAACCTCTATATCCTGATGGGCGGAGCTTATCTTATGATGTTCATTAACCATTTCAGATACTCACTATCCTATACAATACAGTGTACTCTAGCATAGTGCTTATGTTACTGCCCTAGTAACCCAGAAATGTGAACTAATCTAATCTGGAAACCTGGGATCATGTCCCACAGTTAAGAATTTAAAAATTCAGTTAATTAAACAAATCATAGAATCATACAGTGCAGAAAAGGCCTTTCAGCCCATTGAGTCTATACTGACAAAAGCCCCTCTAAATCTATACTAGTCCCACTTTCCAGCACTTGGCCCATAGTCTTGAATACTATAATATTTCAAGTGCTCAGCCAAGTGCTTTTTAATAGTTTTGAAGTTTCCCGCCTTATCTACCCTTCTATGCAGTGCATTCCAGACCCCCACCCCCTTCTGAGTGAATAAATTAAATCCTGTTTAAACCTCCTGCCTTGCACTTTAAAGTTATACTCCATTGTTTGTGACTCTTTAACTAAGGGGAACACCAGCTTTAAATTCACCCTGTCCATGCCCCTCATAATGCTATTCAACTCAGTCATGTTCCCTCTCAGCCTCCTCTGTTCTAAGGAAATCTACCTGAGCTTATCCAGCCTCTCTTTATAGTTAAGATGCTACATCCCAGACAATATCCTGGTGAATCTCCTTTCCTTCATATTGAGTGCAATCGCATCATTCCTAGACTGTGGCACCTTCCTGTAAATGTGTCCTGAGCTTTCTAGCATCCAGTGCTCCCTGGAATAAAATGCTAATATGAGTAATGGTGACCAATAACTACTGGACTGTTGTACTAGGATAAGACCACTTACTTCATCAATGTCCTTTAAGAAGCAAATCTTTCCTTGGCTGCTCTTTATATCCACAGCGATAGGCTGACTTGGAAATGTTGGCTCATTAAACCATGATGATGGACTACAGTGGTCAGTCACCATCACTTTCTTTAGGTCGGTTAGTCATAGGCAATAAATCCTTCCTTGGTGGTGCTGCCCACTTCCTCTGAATGAAGGAAGAGAAATGTCCTTAAGCATCTCACACACTGTGTGGCAAACCACCTGATGAAGGAGCAGCTCTCTGAAAGTTAGTGTTGGACTATAACCTGATGTTGTGTGAATATTAACTTTGTGCACCCCAGTCCAACACTGGCACCTCCATATCACATGTAGAGACGGCTCTGGGACTCATTGAAAGGCTCTTACAGTTGCAGCTGTCAGGGCTACCTATGTTTCATATAAGAGCTAATGTCTGTGATGAGATATGTTGTGGTGTATCTTGTGGTAAATGTGACCAAATCTCCTTCACCTAGTGGTTCTTGGTTCTCCCCCCAACAATGGAAGGTTAGATCCATTATGAAACCCATAGCTGCCCTGTGATAACCTGGCTGAGGGCAAAAGTGTAAACACCTACTGGACTTGCTGGCAATTAAAGCAATGTTAATCCAAGGCACAAGAGTTTTGGCATCTGAGGTAAGACTTTGGCACACACCATCCCTCTCCTATATCTAATATGGACAAAAACGAAGATCAAATGAAAGTTTTTCTTTACAAATTCACTTTCTCACTAGCATCTGACATGGAGTCCCTTGATGCCTGGCACCCTATAATGGAGAGAATACATTTTTGAAATTAGTTCCTGGGACATGTGCTTTGCTGGCTGGCCAGCATTTGTTGCTCATCCCTAGATTCCCTTGAGAAGGCGATGGTGAGCTGCTTTCTTGAACTACTGCAGACCAATGTTACAACTGAGTCTGGAGTTATTCTAATGGAAACATAGAATGGAATGGAATCCTTACAGGAAGCAGGCTGTGAAGAAGTGTACTCATAGTCAGAACAGAAACGGACCCTTCGGTCCACCCAGTCCGTGTTGAATATACTGTCGGTTCTGCTATAATGCATCTTTATTCAACATAAATTGGTTTTAATGCAATTGAAGAATTTAGACCATTATTGTAGAATGTGAACTTTCCTTACAGGTATTGGCTATAAAGTTATCCTGGTCCTATTAGTTTAAATGGTGCAACTATTGCGTGATTTCTGATAACGCGAGATCACACGAGGATGGAAGTAGCACATCATATCAGAACTGATTGTAATCCCAAACTAAACTAGTCCCACCTGCCTGCACCTGAGCTTCTTCCTATTCATGTACTTATCTGAGTTTATTTTAAATATTGTAACTGTGCCCGCATGCACCATTTCCTCAGGAAGCTCATTCCACATGTAATCCATAGTCGGGATAACTGTTGAGGCCATACAGTGTTGTTTGCCAGCCTATCCTCAGAAATGGAAATGGTAAAGCCAGGGAAGGAAAGGGAAGACTCAGTGGACTTGTTGGATTAAGTCCCCTTCCGTTCCAAAGTAGAGTTTTTCATTGTTAACTCTGTTTCACAGATGTTGCTGGACCTGCTGAGTTTCTCCAGTGTTCTCTCTTTACATCTCTCTGGCAGTTTGAATGTAAATCCAATATCTTTTTAATTACCTACAAACTGGGGCATGTAACCTTGCTCTGAAAGTATTGTCGACTTGGCACCTCAATCCATGCAACATGTCTTTTGCAAATATGATATTTTGATGCTGTAGCCTGCATCTTTAGAATTGCAAAGTGTTCATCAAGTATATTTAGTCAGTGATTGATACTATAAATTAATGTGTTGGATAACACCTCATCATGACAGTAATTTTGAAGTGTTTCCTTGTTAGGTTGAAGGGTGTATTAACAGTGAGCCACCAGAGAATGTTACTACTCAATTTTTGGCTTCCAGCCATGCTGTTACATTGATAGATTCAAGAAAATGTGTCTTAGGTTTGTCTGGGAAAAATGAATTACAAGGGGAAGGAAAAGAAAAGAATAAAGTTAATTCCACAAAGCAAAGTTTTGATTCAACCAACACAAATAAAAACAACCCAGGGAGCAGTCGCCAAGAAAGTGATTGATGGTTGCTGCCTGTCTGACTGTCTGTTTGAATCTGAGATTCTCACTCAAGTCTGACTGGAGATATGGCCTTTCTTATAGCTGAGCAGGTAGATGCATCAAGGTGGCAGATAAATCAGAGTGCACAGCTTAAAAGCATGAAGCTTTTAAAAGAATCCAACAGCAAGATTTATTGAACTCCGGTAACGGTAGCTGGCTAGAGTAATAGCAATGGTATTTAGCAAAACAACGCAAGTCAGCCAAAAATAAATCTTCATGGTTTCTCACAGAGTAGCACCAAAACGTAAACCTACAGTTCAAAGTTTGGGAGAAGATTTGTAGCTCGGGTGCTCGTTGTTGTGGTTCTGTTCGCCGAGCTGGGAATTTGTGTTGCAGACGTTTCGTCCCCGGTCTAGGTGACATCCTCAGTGCTTGGGAGCCTCCTGTGAAGCGCTTCTGTGATGTTTCCTCCAGCATTTATAGTGATTTGTATCTGCCGCTTCCGGTTGTCAGTTCCAGCTGTCTGCTGCAGTGGCCGGTATATTGGGTCCAGGTCGATGTGCTTGTTGATTGAATCAGTGGATGAGTGCCATGCCTCTAGGCTGTTCTCTGTTTGGCTTGTCCTATAATAGTAGTGTTGTCCCAGTCGAACTCATGTTGCTTGTCATCTGAGTGTGTGGCTACTAAGGATAGCTGGTAAACCTACAGTGCTAAGATTTGATACCTAAGGCCTCCCTAACTTATCTTTTCCTTTCTTTTTGACCTGAGCTCAGTAACTTGAAGCTTAGATGCTGATGCCTCACCACACCTCCCATCAAATCATGGAGATCCAGGAAGGAATCACTATTTAAAGCAAATTACAAGAGAAGCTGAGAAAAGATGGCTTCACAAAGCAAATAGTTGGGATTTAGAATGTACTACCTGCTAGGGCTTAAAAGCAGAGTGAATAGAACTTTCGAAACAGAATTAGATGAAGAGTTGAAGGGAAAATTGAAGGGCTGTGGTGAAAGGAAAGAGAAGTGAGCATAGCAGGTAAAGGGGTGACATTGTAGAGATCTATAAAATCATGAGAGGCATGGATAAGGTAGATAGCCATCAGCTTTTTCCCCTTGGCAGGGGAGTTTAAAACTAAAGGGCATAGGTTTAAAGTGAGAGGAGAGAGATACAAAAGGGCCCAGAGGGGCAATTTTTTCACACAGAGGGTGGAGACTGTCTGGAAAGAGATGCCTGAAGTAGCGGTGGAAGCGAGTACAATTTCATCATTTTGAGAAACATTGACACTGATGCATGGGTGTAATAGGTATTGAGGAATATGGACTAAACGCAGGCCAATGGGATTAATTTAATTGTGAAAACTGGGCGGTAGGGACAAGTTGGGCCAAAGCATCATGCTGCAAACCTCTATGAGTCCGTAAGTGGGTTAATTAGTGAACTCTTCCAAAGAAATGATGCTGCAATGTTAGTCAAATGTCTTCCCTCTGTGCTGTATGAATCAATGAACCACACAGTGTGATTTATACTTGTTGGATCTTACATGATGGACCATTTTTACTGCCTTTGAAGGGATGATTTTTATTTTACTTCCTCCCTTCTAATCCATCAGTCTTTTATTACTGCGGTTTATAATCAGCCTGTTCAAAGGTGTTGTGACATGCCTCTGAAGCAGGTGGGATTTAAACCCAGGCCTCCTGGCTCAGGGGTGGAACACTACCACTGCAACACAAGTGGTAGTGCTTTTCAGTGTTTTGTTCTATATTTTCCTTCGTTATCACTTTATCACATTAGAGCTGTCCTTTCAGCATCTTTTAGATATTTTCTAATCCAGTTGTGCCACAATGTTATTGCACACTCTGGAGCAGGTGGGACTTGAACCCAGACCTCGTAGCTCAGAGATTGGGACATTACAGTTGCCCCACAAGAGCCTTATAAGTGCTCTCAGGACTTAATTAATTAATACCTTTCATCTGTGTATCTTAACAATAGAATTGATATTCCATTAACAAGAGACAAGGTGGAGATAGTCATTACATTTTGTAATTCCAGTATGTTCAACTGATGCTGTTCCTGAGTCTTGCTGTTGTTTATTTTAAAACTGGTCATAACCTGCTGACAATACACTTGTAATGCGGGAACACTCATGGAGAGATTTGATTTGAGAGTATTAAATGAACACTGTCAATCTGAAGTCATTGCAGTAATTTTAAGCTATCCAGGTCAGTGAGAAACTAACAGAATCAGATTAGGCATAAGTCTTATATTTGACCTGTCTCTACTGTCTATTGCACATAGCGTAGCATTCCTTGCAGCAGTCAGAATATTGTCACCTTCAGTGATAAACATTTCAGAATCACGAGAAGCCTTACCTCTATATTTACACTAATATGCAGCTCAGAAATAGGCCATTCAGCCCATCTGGCGCAGCCTGTTCTGCATGCACCACACCTTTGTCCTCACACTCTATGTTATCTCATAGCACCAGTATCTCCTATTTCTTTCTCCCTTTCTGTGTTTCTCTCAGTTCCTCTTAAATGCATTGATTCCCTCAAATTTGACCCTCCTCTAGCTTATCTCTCCACGCTTCAGGCTCACTGCCTTTATTCCTGATGAAGGGCTTTTGCCCGAAACGTCGATTTTGCTGAAGCTCCTTGGATGCTGCCTGACCTGCTGTGCTTTTCCAGCACCACTAATCCAGAACCCAATAGTTCCCAACCAGACTTTGTAAATAACCAATCCCAGGCACCAGGTTTATAGTTTAAATAAAAGAATTAACAATTTATTATTGATACGGCAGCTTTAGCTGAGCAAAGTTAAACAAATTAATCAAATTAATGTCAATGATTTGAGCACAATCTTTTTAAATTCTAGCCCCCATTCATATAAATACAGACAGACAAACAGACATAATTAAAATATAAATCTAAGGGAGGATATGCTGGTGCTGGAGGGGGCTGAAAGGAAGTTTAGAACATAGAACATAACAGCGCAGTACATGCCCTTCGGGCCTCGATGTTGCGCTGACCTGTCATACCAATCAGAAGCCCATCTAACCTACACTATTCCATGTACGTCCATATGCCTGTCCAATGACGACTTAAATGTACTTAAAGATGGCGAATCTACTACCGTTGCAGGCAAAGCATTCCATTCCCTTACTACTCTCTGAGTAAAGAAACTACCTCTGACATCTGTCCTATATCTATCACCCCTCAATTTAAAGCTATGCCCCCTCATGTTCGCCGTCACCATACTTGGAAAAAGGCTCTCCCTGTCCACCCTACCTAACCCTCTGATTATCTTATATCAAGTTTACAAGAATAATCCCGGTGTGAAGGGATTCTCATATGAGGAGCAGTTGAAGACTCTGGGTCTGTACTCGGAGTCTAGAAAGATGAGGATACCTGAGTAGAGTGGCCGTGGAGAAGATGTTACCACTAGTAGCAGAGACTAGGACCCGAGGGCACAGCCTCAGAGTGTTGGGAAATCCTTCAGAACTGAAATGACGAGAAATTTCTTCAGCAAGAGGGTGGAGTATCTGTGGAACTCATTGTTGCAGAGGGCTGTGGAGGCCAAGTCGATGAATGTATTTAAGTCAGAGATAGATTGGTTCTTGATTGGTAAGGGGATCAAGGGTCATGAGAAAAAGCAGGAAAATGAGGTTGAGAGACATATCAGCTATGATTGAATGGTGGAGCAGAATCAATGGGCTGAATAGCCTAATTCTGCTCCAATGTTTTATCATCTAAATCCAAAGGAAAAATAAATGAGATTTAACTGGCCAGATTATTTAACCAGACTACATGACCCATAACACCCCAAACCTCCAAAGGACTGCAGATATTGGAAATCAGAAATAAAAACAGAAATTGCTGGGAAAACTCTGTGATGGGAAAAGAAAGAGTTAATGTTTCAGGTCCAGTGACTCTTCTTCAGAACTCCAGTTAAGTCTGGTTTCTCTCCACAGATTCTGCCAGACCTACTGAGTTTTTCCAGCGATTTCTGATTTTATCCACGGTCCACAATCTCACAGGAACATGGGATTATACCTTGCTTGGTTTTTGAATACATCAACGCATGTAAACAGCTTCTAGTGGTCTCCAAAGTATATTCCCTTAATTCTTGTAACTGAGATTCTATTCTCTGAACTTTCAATAAATTGATAATGGAAGGATAGCCTGGAAGTAATTATTCTGTAGCTTTGGCCTCCACAATCTTTCTGACAGAAAAAAACAAGCAGTTCAAAATCAGTGTAAACTTTTATTTCTCTTTCGTGTTTTACTGAACATTCTCTTGGTTAGACTGACTGGTACCATCACTCACTGCGATGCCCCTGCCAACTTGTAAACACCAACCATCTATTTGTGTATAATCCATTTCCAGAACTGAAATGTGTTCTTTAAACAAGAATCAAGCTTCAATTAAGCTCCAGGCCTGGCCTCATAAAATAAAATGCCTGTTTATTTGTTCTCTTTTTCTTAACACAAGCTGCATCTCATACTTCAAAGGTCACCTTCAGCTCTCAGCCCCCAGTTCACACCTCCAAACTAAAAATAATGAAAATAGAATAATGACGGTCTCAGCAGTATAACTAACTGACCCACAGATGATGCACAAATGGTACCTGTTCCATATTCTGACCATTGAAGGAGTTTCTCCTGAATTAATCCCCTTCTTGATTTATTAGCCAGGATTTTAGGACCTTTAGATAGTATACCCCACAAGTGGAAAAGTGTTATTGCCCCTAGGTTTGATGATTAAAATCACTCTCCTGGTTGCTGTATCATCTTTCATCCTTTAAAGAATAGAGCTCATTCACATTTACATATGGATGAAGAACAGTAGGAGACCATTCAGTCTCTTGGAGAAAGTGAGGACTCCAGATGCTGGGGAGTCAGCATCAAAAAGTGCGGTGCTGGGAAAGCACAGCAGGTCAGACAGCATCTGAGAAACAGGAGAGTCAACATTTCTGGCATAGCCCTTCATCAGGAACTCATCAGGCATTCTAAGGCTTGGACCAACACTGATATTTTATATGAATATGATCTGGTTGTGTCTTGTTGAGTCAGTGCATTAAATAGATGCTGTCAAAGCTACTAGAAATATCAGTCAGAATGCAAGGTATCACCTAAAATATAACCATAGAGTCATAGAGATGTACAGCATGGAAACAGTCCCTTCGGTCTAACCCGTCCATGCCGACCAGATATCCCAACCCAATCTAGTCCCACCTGCCCGCACTTTTCATATACCCATCCAAATGCCTCTTAAATGTGCAATTATACCAGCCTCCACCCACTTCCTCTGGCAGCTCATTCCATACACATACCACCCTCTGTGTGAAAAGATTGCCCCGTAGGTCTCTTTTATATCTTTCCCCTCTCACCCTAAACCTGTGCCCTCTAGTTCTATACTCCCTGACCCCAGGGAAAAGACTTTGTCTATTTATTCCTATCCATATTCCTCATAATTTTGTAAACCTATATAAGGTTGGCCTTCAACACTCCAGGGAAAACAGCTCCAACCTGTTCAGCCTCTCCCTATAGCTCAAATTCTCCAACCCTGGCAACATCCTTGTAAGTCTTTTCTGAACCCTTTCAAGTTTCATAACATCTTTCCAATGATTAACCAGGAAAAAAAATTCAATTATGTGTCTACGTGCCCCCTAGTTCAATGGGTTTGACCACTGTACACTTAGCCTCAGACCTAGCCTCTGTTATGGCCTTTTGTGTTTCACACTGCTATTTCTTTCCTTGTTTTCTGCTTCCACAGCAATGACCTGAGATCGTGGAGGCATTGGCCCAGAATTCCCGATCCAGGTGACTTATCTTTGGATCAGTTCTGGACTGCAAGTTCCTGGACAGGAGCATGAAACAGCAGAAACCTGTCCAAGAAACATCTGAACTAGCAGGGGGTGGGTGGGAGGGGGAGCAATATCATCGAAACTGTATCCAGTTTGGCAGCAGGAAGTGCACTATATTCTGAATTTCCAGCAACATAGCCAGTCACTGACAGTGGAAAGGCGAGTGGGTGTGCAGGGGTCGGATAATAGTGGTGACCGGGTGGGGAGTGTGTGGAAGAGGCTTGTGGGGTACGTTGGCAGATGGGTGAGGTGAGTATGGTGCCAGGTCAGTGAGGGGTGTAGGCTGCTAATGGATGAAATGTTGTTAGGGGTGCCAGGTGGGTGAGGGAAGCTGTGTGCTCGGGGTGAGAGGAGCAGGTGAGAAAGGGGAGAGGGTATCAGGTGGTTGAGAGGAGCAGAGTGGCAGATGGATGAAGGGAGCGAGGTGCCAGCAAATGACTGTGTAGGATGATAGGTGGGTGAGGGGTATAGAGTTACATTTGGGTGAGGAGTGTAGGATGCCAGATTTCAAACAAAATTAAGGTAAGTGTTTAACATACGTTTCCCTCATTTTAACAGAGGGTAAGCTAGACTGGATTAGTATAACTGTATTAAAAACTGGAAATGGTGTCTGCTCTCTCCCCTCACATTCCTACCAGCATCAGAGTTGAGTCTGCAATAAAACAAGGCCACTCATGATGTAGTCACCACCTGTAGTCAGCAGAAAATCCAAGGCAAGCTGTTTATGCAGTGCATAGCATTTCAAAAATGACTGCGAGTCATTTAACCCTGTGGTTTATTGACATCCCTGGGAACACCACCATTTCTTCCTATTACTCAATTGCCCTAACTGAGCTTTCTGGGGCATTTCTGAGGGCAGTTTCAGAGAAAGCCACATTGCCATAATTCTGTAATCAGATTGAAACTGGCCCAAGTAAGACCAGCAAATTTACTTCTCTACCTCCATGCAAACCGCTGAACATGCACCAAGTCACCCCAATCCCTCTGTACTCCATTGCTATTTAAACACTATCCTGCGCTGTGTTAGTGATCTTCATTATTGAGCATCAAATTTTCTGATGTTGTCTGCACTCATGCTCAATATGAAGTGAGTTTACTGCCATCACTCTCTTTTGCAGTAGGGATCTACAGGGATCTAGAGGGATCTACTTGCTGTGGTGTGATAGATGACAAACACTTTCTAGACAAACAAGCGGAGGCTTTTGGTTTGTAGAAATAGTGTATTGCATGTGAGCAATTAAGTAGAAGTGATACTGATGTGGTTCTCCCACCAAATCCATACATCATCACAGTGGGTGGTGCTAAAGGCACCCTTGTATTAATCCTTTCAGAGACTATGACCTTTTATGCTAACATTCGATTACTTTGCCAATTTGGCACTCTGCTTTCCAAACACTAAATTATATGAAGTCCCATTCACCCATCCTCCCAATGCTCATTGATCTACAATGTTCCCAATGTCACTCAATGCCCTAATTTTAAAATTCACAGTCATATTTTCAAATCCATCAATGGCCTTCCCTGTCCAATCCAGTGGGTGGAAGAGTATGATTTTTTTTAGGTGCTTTGAGGAATTATTGTAAGGGTTAAATGACTCGCAGTGATCTTCAAAATGCTACTCACTACATAAACAGATTGTCTTCGATTTTCTCCTGACTACAGGTGGAGATTACATCATGAGTGTCCTTGTTTTATTGCAGACTCATACTTGGGGTTGTGAGGAATGTGAGAGGAGAGAACAGACACCATCTCCAGCTTTTAGTACAGTTGTACTAACTCAGTTTAATTTATCCCCTGTTAGAATGAGGCAAAAGTATGTTAAAAAAATATTTTAATTTCATTTAGAAATTGGCATCCTACCCTCTCCCCCCACTCACCTGTAACCCTATCCCCCACACCCACCTGTAACACTATACCCCACACCCACATGTAACCCTATACCCATGTCAACTGCAACCCTATACATGACACCCACTTAAACCCTATACCCCACACCCACCTGTAACCTATACCACACCCAGCTGTAACCCTATACACCACACCCATTTGTAACACTATAACCCACACCTACTGTAACCCTATACCCCATACCCAATGTAGCCCTATACCCCACAACCACTGTAACCCTATACCCCACAACCACTGTAACCCTATATCCCATACCCACTCTAACCCTATACTCTACACCCAAAGTAACCCTTAATCCCACTCCCACTGTAACCCTATACACCACACCCACTGTAACCCTCTATCCCACACCCACTGTAATTCTATACCCCACACCCACTGTTACTCCATACCTCACGCTCACTTGTAACCCTATAGGTTACACCCACCTGAAACCATATATCCCACACCCACCTGTCATCCTACACATTCATCCATTGGAACCTTACTCACTTCACCCACCTGGCACCTTATCAACACTATCCGCCATCCTATCCTCCTCACCCTCCTGGCACCATATCAACCTCTCACTCATCTGACACCCTACACCCTTACCCATATGGCACCCTATCAACTTGATCCACTTGAAAACTACCTCATACCAATCTGACACCCTCTCCCTCACTATCCTGGCACTCAAATACATTCAGCAACCTGGTACCCTCCACCACACCTGCCTGCCATCCTACGTTCCCCATTTAAACTCCCCTCTAGCTCCCCATCCCAGTAGTCTCCAATTCCTGCACACCCACTTTACACACTTACCTTTCTACTGTCAGTGTCTGGCTATGTTGCTGGAAATTCAGAATATAGTGCACTTCCTGCTGCCAAACTGGGTACGGCTTTGATGATATTGCTCCCCCTCCCACCTGCCCCCTGCTAGCTCAGGTGTTTCCTGGACAGGTCTCTGCTGTTTCACAACAGGACGCTCCTGTCCAGGAACTTGCAGTCCGGAACTGATCCATAGATAAGTCACCTGGATCGGGGATTCTGAACCAAT
Source organism: Chiloscyllium plagiosum (assembly GCF_004010195.1). NCBI lineage: Eukaryota > Metazoa > Chordata > Chondrichthyes > Orectolobiformes > Hemiscylliidae > Chiloscyllium > Chiloscyllium plagiosum. The sequence goes on from NC_057735.1 coordinate 5,234,177, forward strand.
GCTTCCAGGATCTCAGGTCATTGCTGTGGAAGCAGAAAACAAGTAAAGAAATAGCAGTGTGAATTGCAAAAGACCATAACAGAGGCCAGGTCTGAGGCTAGGTGTAGTCTGGGCCTGTTGGAATGTGAGTATGAAGACATACAATTGTGGATCTTCTCATTCTCACTTAGGTTCTTAGTAGCTCTGACAGCAACTACCAAACTCATCTATTTCAAAGAATAACAGTTCAAGTGTACAGTCTGTCTCCAAATCAGCTATCATCCTGACTCAGGCCTACATCGCCATTCCTTCACAGCTATCAAGTTAAAATCTTGGACCTCACTCAGAACTATAATAGGAACTTACTTTCACTGTAAGGAATACCACTGCTCAGGCAGGGCAGCTCACCACCAACTTTTCAAGAGGAATGAAAGATTGGTAGCAAGTTCTGTCCTTGGCACTGTCTTCTACAATGATGGAAGAAGATGGTGAGCTTCATGGATGTGGGTGGAGATGTTTGGCTCCATGGTGATGTGCACTGACACCAGGAAGTCAGAGTTTTTGTTTTTTATTTAATTCATTCACGAGATGTAAGTGCCTCTGGCTAGACCAGTATTTATTGCCTATCCCTAATTACCCAGAAGACATTTAAGAGTCAGTCACATTGCTGTGAGTCTGGAGTCATATGTAGGCCAGATGAGGTGAAGATAGTAGATTTCCTTCCCTGAAGGACATCAATGACCCAGATATGTTTTTCCTGACATTTGGCAATGGTTTCATAGTCATCATTGGATGTGTTTTTGCAGATCATTATTGAATTCAAATTCCACCATTTGACATGCGAGATTCAAACCCAGGTCCCAGGACGTGACCTGGATCTACAGTACAGTGATAATACTACTAGACATCTGCTCTCTTTGGGTGTTGCTGGCACCACAGGCTAGCATCCAAATTCTACAAGTATTTATTGTTGGCAGTCAGTTAGCTCAGTTGGCTGGTTTACAATACAGAGTGACACCTACTGCGTCAGCTCCATTTCTGCAGCAGCTGAGGTTACCATGAAGGGCTTCCCTTCTCGACCTTTCCCCTCGCCTGAGGCATTGTGACCTTCAGGTTAAACCACCTCCAGTCATCTGTCTGTAATGAGAGAGCAGGCATATGGCTACTTGACCTTTATTGTTAACTATTTTGAATTTGTTAAAACAATATGATAATGAGTAATTGTATTTTATGTGATGTTGACAGATGGGTAGATATTGGTCAGAACACCGAAAGACAGCTTACTGCTGATTTCTTCAAAATATGTCTTTGGGATCTTTTGCATTGACTGAACCCAGCAGAGGGGACCTCGGTTTAATATTGTATTGTATTGGGAAGATGCCACTTCTGACTGTGTAGGAGTCCCTCAGTCCTGCTGTGACTGTCAGGCTTGGTTTGATGCACTCAAACACTGGAATGGGACTTCAAGCCAGTAATAATCCTACCAAATAGCAGAGTAAGCTCAAGGGTCCACAAGCTCCAAGCTTGTACGTTTGTATGTTCAGAGGTGAGAGTGCTACCAACAGAATCAAAGCTGATCAGAGAGATGGGCCACTGATGTTTCAAAACAATTAAAAGTTAACAAGAATAATTATTGCTGAGTTAGGGATGAGGCTTTTCGAATGAAAATTTCTTTGGAGAGATGTATAGTGTACTAATAATCCTGACAGAGCTTGAAAGCATGGTAATTGTTACATTTTATGTATCATTACTGTTACTTATCGAGGAAGCAGCAGAACAGGGTTTTGGTCATAGCTCCTCACATACAACACGCAACGTGTGTGATCAGTGCATTGAAATGATTGCAGTTGTGAGACAGAACTTTCCTAATTCAATTGTACTGATGCGATTAGTGATCTTGAAATGATGCTGTACTGTTATTAATACCATTCGAATGCTTAATGCAGTTAAATGCTAATGTCCCTAGAGCAGAACTTTAAGCTCTCAAGCAGCTCTTACTGCAGTGTCCTTGTGCAGTACATTCTTTATTTCACATTTCCTTATTGACTAGTCTGTAATGATTATCGATTGGAGCAACTACAGTTACCTTTTCTTTAAATTCTTTCAGAGGTTATGGGCAACACTGGAAACAACAGCAGATTTTTTCCTCTTACCTAACTGTATTTATTAAGCTTTCTGGGGGCATTTCTGAAGGGAGTTTCAGAAAGAACCACGTTGCCATGACAGTGGAGACTAGAGTCATGGAGTCGTAAAGATGTACAGCTCGGAAACGGACCCTTTGGTCCAACCCGTCCATGCCGAACAGATATCCTGAACCAATCTAGCCCCACTTGCCAGCACCCGGCCCATATTCCTCTAAACCCTTCCTATTCATATACCCATCCAGATGCCTTTTAAATGTAACAATTGTCCTGGACTCCACCACTTCATCTGGCAGCTCATTCCAAACATGCACCACCCTCTGCGTGAAAAAGTTGCCTCTTAGATCTCTTTCACATCTTTCCACTTTCACCCTAAACCTATGCCCTCTAGTTCTGGACTCCCCCATCCCAGGGAAAATACTTTGTCTATTTACCCTATCCATGCCCCTCATGATTTTATAAACCTCTATAAGGTCACCCCTCAGCCTCCAATGCTCCAGGGAAAACAGCCCCAGCCTGTTCAACCTCTCCCTATAACTCAAATCCTCGAACCCTGGCAACACCCTTGTAAATCTTTTCTGAACCCTGTCAAGTTTCACAGCATCTTTCCGATAGGAAGGAGACCAGAATTGCACGCAATAGTCCAACAGTGGCCTAACCAATGTCCTGTACAGCCGTAACATGCAAACTTACTAACTATACCTCTTATGCTCGCATCCAAATCATTTATGTAAATGACAAAAAAATGACCCAGCACCGATCCTTGTGGCACTCCACTGGTAACAGGCCTCCTGTCTGAAAAACAACCCTCCACCACCACCCTCTAAATTCTACCTTTGAGCCAGCTCTGTATCCAAATAGCTAGATCCCCCTGTATTCCATGAGATCTAACCTTGCTAATCAGTCTCCCATGGGGACCCTAGTTGAACACTTTACTGAAGTCCATGCAGATCATGTCGACCACCACTCTGCCCTCATCAATCCTCTTTGTTACTTCTTTAAAAAACTCAATCAAGTTTGTGAGACATGATTTCCCACGCACAAAGCCATGTTGACTATCTCGAATCAGTCCTTGCCTTTCCAAATACATGTACATCCTGTCCCTCAGGATTCCCTCCAGCAACTTGTCCACCACCGACATCAGGCTCACCGGCCTATAGTTCCCTGGCTTGTCCTTACCACCTTTCTTAAATAGTGTCACCACATTTGCCAACCTCCAGTTTTCTGGCACCTTACCTATGACTATTGATGATACAAATATCTCAGCAAGGGGCCCAGTGATCACTTCCCTAACTTCCCACAGAGTTCCAGTGTACACTTGATCAGGTCTTGGGAATGCATCCACATTTATGCATTTCAAGACATCCAGCACATCCTCCTCTGTAATCTGGACATTTTTCAAGATGTCACCATCTTTTTCCCTACATTCTGTATCTTCCATATCCTTTTCCACAGTAAACACTGATGCAAAATACTCATTTAGTGTCTCTCCCACCTCCTGCAGCTCTACACAAAGGCGGCCTTGCTGATCTTTGAGGGGCCCTATTCTCTCCCTAGTTACCCTTTTGTCCTTAATGTATTTGTAAAAACCCTTTGGATTCTCCTTAACTCTACTTGCCAAAGCTATCTCATGTCTCCTTTTTGCCCTCCTGATTTCCCTCTTAAGTATACTCCTACTGCCTTTATATTCTTCTAAGGATTCACTCGATCTATCCTGTCTAAACCTGACATATACATCCTTCTTTTTCAATTTCTTTAGTCATCCAGCATTCCCAATACCTACCAGCCTTCCCTTTCACCCTGACAGGAATATACTTTCTCTGGATTCTCGTTATCTCATTTCTGAAGGCTTCCCATTTTCCAGCCGTCCCTTTACCTG
>NC_057735.1:5238706-5325563 GCF_004010195.1 Chiloscyllium plagiosum
TAGTTTAAATCCTCCCAAGCAGTTCTAGCAAATTTCCCTGCCAGTATATTAGTCCCCTTCCAATTTAGGTGCAATCCGTCCTCCTTGTACAGGTCACTTCTACCCCAAAAGAAATTCCAATGATCCAAAAATGTGAATCCTTCTCCCATACACCAGCTGCTCAGCCACAAATTCATCTGCTCTATCCTCCTATTCCTACCCTCACTTGCTCGTAGCACTGGGAGTAATCCAGATATTAGTACTCTCGAGGACCTCCTTTTTAAATTCCTGCCTAACTCTCTGTCACCTCCCTTCAGAATCTCAACCTTTTCCCTTCCAATGTGGACAATGACCTCCTGCTAGCCCCTCTCCCCCTTGAAAACATTTTGCACCCTCTCTAAGACACCCCTGATCCTGGCATTAGGGAGGCAACACATCATTCTGATTTTTTACTGCTGGCCACAGAAACGTCTGTCTGTAACTCGGATTACAGAATCCCCTAACACTATTGATCTCTTGGAACCCGACGTACCCCTCATTGTATTAGAGCCAGTCTCAATACCAGTCAATACCAGAAACCTGGCTGTTAGTGCTATATTCCCCTGAGAATCCTTCACCCCTTCCATTTTCCAAAACAGCATACTTGTTTGAACTGTGGATAGCCACAGAAGACTCCTCCACTACCTACCTACCTCTCTTCCCTTTCCTGGAGTTTACCCATCTATGTGACTGTACATGAGACTTTCCCCCCTTCCTATAACTGCTATCCATCACACCCCCTTGCTCTTGTAAATTCCTCATTGCCTCTAACTGTCGCTCCAACCATTCCATTTGATCTGATAGGATTTGTAAACAATGGCATTTATTGCAGATATAATCCACAGTAACCCGTAAACTGTCCCTAAACTCCCACATCCAACAAGAAGAGCATATCACTCTACTAAGAGCCATTTTTGCATCTTCCAATCTACAGACCCAGAAAGTAGGACCATCTTATTCCTCTACAAAACACTGCTCCAGACTAACTTAATATGTATGGCTTATAATTTATGTTTAATCAATAGACATTTCTCAATAAAAGCATGTAATCAAGAAAGAACCCACTCTATTCACTACTGCAGACTTACAGCAAGGCCCCAAGGCCACACTTAAAACTATTCACTTATCTGTTTCTGTGCTGTGACCTTTCACAAACAGGTTCCTCCAAGATTAGTTGTGAATTACACAGTTTGTTAATTTTCCCAGATGCACTCCAATGTCCAGTGATACATGAATTCACAGCAAAGGCAGTACCTGCACAGGTTTACTGCTGTTCAGTTAGCAGTGTGGTTTCTTTCTCTTTCTCTCCCCTGCACTGACCATGTGCTGCTTTTATGTGTTGTTCTCTCTTTTCAAAATGCTGTTGTTTTGACTTTTTTTCTCCAAAGTTCCAAAACAATACATCAGCATATAAAACAGTAATTGCTGTTCCTGAAATTTGAAGAAATTATCTCCAACACTTAAAATACCTCAAAAAGGGGCATGCCCTTTATAGCCAGAAATTTTTACCATCCTCCATCTTGGATTAGATTTGCTCTTTATTCTGGATGTACTCATAGACTGAAATGAACACTCCCAGCTGACAAGGTGATTTTGAGCATATGGCTCTGGATCATTATTTCACCAACATAACCGCTATGTTATCATTTGCTACCTCTGTAATGACAGTCCCATGCCTAATGGATCTGTATTTGAAACACAAAGGAATACGTTCAGTGGTAGCTAGTTCCCAGTGAGAGAACCATGCTGAAGGGGAGTGTGGATTGAGAAAAGACTTTTTCACCTCTATTGTTGACTTCCACCTGAGAAGAGCCTATGCCCGAAACGTCAATTCTCCTGCTCCTCCGATGCTGCCTGACCTGCTGTGCTTTTCCAGCAGCACACTCTCGACTCTGATCTGCAGTCCTCCCAGGAACAAAGGAGAGAAAGCAAAACAAGGAGAAGAAGGAAAGAAACAAACATTACACTTTATTTCTAAAAAGATCCCAAAGATTTTCAATGAGATATAGAAAGTGAATATTTAATTACAACCAAAGCAATCAATGGTAACTTCCCTGATTTGTTTTATTTCTTCAGGGGAAATGGATGGTATTTTCCACCCATTCCCAGGAGTCCTTGAGAAGGAGCTAGTGAGCTGCAGTCCATCTGCTGCTGACAGAGCTACAAAGTCATTAGGGAAGGGATTCTGGGCTTCTGACCCATCAATGTTGAAAGAATATCATAATAATTCCAAGTCAGGATGGTGAGTGCCTTGAGAACAGTTGGTGTTCTCAGGTATGGACTGTCCTTGTTCTTCTAGATGATAGTGGGTGCATGTTTAGAAAGTGCTGTCAAACAAGCCTTGGTGTATTTCTTCAGTACATCTTGGAGATACATACTGCTGCTATTAAGGTAGTGGAGGGAGTGGATGTTTGTAGAAGGGGTGCCAATCAAGTGAGCTGTTTTATTTTGGATGTATTAAGCTTCTTGAGTATTTTTGGAGCTGCATTAATCCAGGCAAGTGAAGACCATTCCATCACACGCCTAACTTATGCCTGTAGATGGTGGATAGTGGTTGATTAATCACTTTCTGCATGATTCCCAGCCTCTGACTTGCTCTTGTAGCTGCAGTAGTTATATGGCTAGTCTGGTTCAGTTTCTGATCAATGGTAACCTCCAGGATGTTGATCGTGGAGTAGTCAGTGATGGCAATGCCATTGAAGGGTTAGATTCTCTCTTATTGGAGATGGTCATTGCCTGGCATGTGTGTGGCATGAATGTTAGTTGTCACTTGTCAGCCTAAGCTTGAAAATTATCAAGATCCTATTGCATTTGAACATGGACGGCTCAGAATCTGAGAATTTGTGAATGTTGCTGAGCATTGTGCAATGATTAGCGAACAACCCCACATTAATACTACAGCCAACATTCATACTGCAGTCAGCAATATGCACAAAACCAGCAAAACCTCTAACAGCTGCAGGTTGTTGCATCTGCCCCAGTGTTGTCCAGTTATTCTTCAACTCTGCAAAACCTGTGATATGAAGTGAACCCTACACACATCTGCAGGAAATCCAGTTCTAAAAGGCAAGCTGGACCCCAGAACAAAACACAGGTTACTAAGAAGACAATACAAAGCTGGCTGCAAAGGAAGTCTTAAGAATGTGCAGCATCACAAACACATTAATGAAGTACACTGCCAACCAAGCAAAAAGCAAATTTCAGAAGATGACTATACTTTTTGTATTGTTAGCATCACACACCATGTTAATGATTTTAAAAAAATCATTCACAGGATGAGGGCATCGCTGGCTAAGGCCGCATTTATTGTTGATCCCTAAGAGTAAACCACATTGCTGTGGAACTGGAGTCACATGTAGACCAGGATGGCAGTATCCGTCCCTAAGGGACATAGTGAATCAGATGGGTTTTTTCCGACAGTTGATTAATGGTCATCATTACTCTCTTTATTCCAGATTTCTTTTTATTTACTGAATTCAGATTACACCATCAGCCATGACAGGATTCAAACCCAGGTTCCCAGAACATTGTCTAGGTCTCAGGGTTAGTAGTCCAGTGATAATACCACTAGGCCATTGCCAAGAGCAATCTGAAGCTTTCACAACCATTAATATCATGTGTCCTGAAAAAGCAGGGAGCCAGTGCCAAGATATTGACACCACACATACCTCAGCAAGTGGCACTCCATGCTACAGCCTATGAGGGATTGTCTCTCAGTGTATAACAGATCATCAATTCCATGTATTGGCAGTATCATACCACTCTGCCATCTACAAGCTGACCTTGTCTTCCTGACATATATTACCATAGATACCAAAAGAGAGAAAATGAGGTCTGCAGATGCAGGAGATCAGCGTCAATAGTGTGATGCTGGAACAACACAGCCGGTCAGGCAGCATCTGAGGAGCAGGAGAATCGACAGTCCAGCAGTGGTGAGACTACCATTTCTTGTAGATCATGGGAAAGTTACAACTCATGAGATTGAAGCCCTATCCACTGTGGCAAAATGCAATCCATGCATTTACAAACAAATCTTCCAGCTGAGGCTGAAAGATATTCTTCATTCTGTTACATTTTGGTCAGAGCCTGTTGCCATCGACAACTGTGGAAGATGAGCAGCCAAGTAAAGCCATGTGTTGAACTCCCATGAGGAACAGGAGGTTTTTCTTCAAAAGCAGAGGAGAATGAAAGAGGTACATCGTAGAGATATTCATAGAATCCCGACAGTGTAGAAGCAGGCCAATCAGCCCATCAAGTCCACACCAACTCTCCAACGACCATCCCACTCAGACCCAACCTCCGACCCTATCCCCATGACCCTGCATTCCCCATGGCTAACCCAGTCAACTTGTACATCCCTGAACACTATGGGCATTTTAGCATGGTTAATCCATCTAACCTGCGCACCTTTGGACTGCGGGATGAAACCGGAGCACCTGGGGGAAACCCATGCAGATAAAGGGAGAATGTGCAAACTCCATACAGACAGTCACCTGACGCTGGAATCGAACTCAGGTTCCTGGCGTGGGGGGGCACCATGCCACACATGACCAGTGTGGAGGTAAAGAACTGCCTAAACTATTCTTTGGGCAGAGACTGTGAGTCAGAAATACAAATGGATAGATCCCTGGACGGTATGCTGGAAGATGCAGTTTGTGCCCAGCCTCAGAATCACAGAATTATGATGGTATAGGAGGAGGCCATTGGGCCCATCGCACTTGCACCAATTATTGATGACGGTTCTGCTTGGTGAAGGATTAGATACCAGCTCAGATCCACCTGTGACACTGGGAGAATCAAGAAGAAGATTCTAATGACGATGATGATGGTGTAGTGCTGTTGAATGAGAGCAATCAGCAGCAAGACAACCCAATTATCAAACATTGGTAACTGAGCTTAACAGGTACATCTCCAGAGAGGTCAGTGATCAGCTGATCAGGATGAGTTGCCAAACCCCCAAAGCGTCACATTAACGTTTTAATTGTTAATGTTGTGAACTAGTGTTTTATCTGTTTCTATAATTATTCAGTTGGCAACACATGCATAATTAGAGCCACATTCCGGAACAGGGAGTATACTAGGACCCAATGGGGAGGTGACTGCCGAGTGGTACTATCACTGGACTGTTAATCCAAACACCCAGGTAATGTCTTGGTGACCTAGATTCAAATCCCACCACAGCATACGACGGAATTTGAATTCAATAAAGAGTCTAATGATGACCATTAATCTAATGCTCGAGGAAAATCTATCTGGTTGACTAATGCCCTTTAGGAAAGGAAACTGCCATCCTTGTCTGGCCTAGATGTGACTCCAGACCCACAGCAATGTCTGGGCAATTAGGGATGGGCAATAAATGTTGGCCTAACCAACGATGCCTTCATCCCAAGAATGAATTTTAAAAAGTGACCAGTGGATCTCAAGGATTGGCTGTGCTTGGGTTGGGGTAGGGGCACTATACTCCAGGTAGGGTCATGGGAAAAGCTCTACCTGAGCCAGGAGCCATATAGAGGCCTGTGAATTCAATCTTTGTGTACAACCTTATATATCTATTTGGGATAAGTTTTATCTCTGGGAAAAGAGATGCATCTCATACTTCTCAGTGAGCATACAATATATCTTTAAAAGGTTTGCTCATTACATCGTCACTGTATCTTAGCTTGTGGCCTAAGGCTATAAAGGTCTCAGACTCTATATTAACTGGGGGCACTTGAAGCATGACATGCTGTTTAGTATTAGTCCAGACACTGAAATGCCTGTCATTGCATTATGTGTGTATATCGGGGGGCGCGGTTAAAAAAAAGCACATACTAAATCAGTATCACATTACCCATGTCTAGTCCTGATGTTACAGGAGATAACATTTGCCCTGCTGCATCAGGTAGAAGTACCCTGAGGAGGTAAAAGCTCAGACTACAGTGGCAAACCAGATATGGGTGACTTGAAGAATGAAGAGAAAAGTCCCACTCAATGTTCTAACAAACAAGACGAAACCACAATCAGAAGAAAGTTGAGTTTTGTTCTGGGTTTAAGAGGGCAAAACTATTCTCGATTTTCTGCATCATATTTTATAATACTGCATTTTATTTCTGAGCTTTCAAGGTTTCAATTACCTTCTTGAATAGATTTTGCTAATGGAATTTTCAATTTATCAGCTTCTTTATCTCTTTTGTTGGTGTTCTCTCTTTCATGGCTTCACACGGGGTGGAATTTTCTGTTCCCCAGGGGTTGTCATGGAAACACAATGAAGGAAAGCTAGGACAGCTGTTGTCCTGTCTTTTATTATCGAATGAGATAGCACTGAATGAGGTGATTCAGCCCACTGTGACTGTATCAGGCCTTTAAAAGAATTATTCAATTGGTGTTCCTTCCTACTCTCTTAGTCCTGAATGTTTCCCTTTCAAACAATTTATCAAATTCTCTTTTGAAAATTTCTATCGAAACTGTTCCCTTTTGGGTTTCCATGAGATTCTTCTCTTTGAATGTAGTTTCTAACCTTAGAATCTCAGCCACTGCCCTCTTGAACATCAACAGTCCCATCTGTGCCAAATCAACATTGGACTGTTCAGTCACCTCAGGATTCACAATTCTGAGTAGAAGAGAGCCCTTAAGAGAGAGGAGCATGGAGAACATGGAACAGGCATAAGGTATTTGGCCTCTTGAACTTGCCTTGGCATTTAATAAGATCATGGCTGATCCGATTGTAAGCTCAAATCCATATTCCTGGGCAGACTAAAGTTGGGAGGACACAACATTGAGTTCTCCAATTTCGAATAACCTCCCTCCCCATTCCACAACTCACTTCCCAGCCCACCGCCCTCCCTTCTATTCCCCTGATTGACCCTTCCTTCCAGCTGCCAACCAAATTCATTCCTCCCATTAACCAACCATGTCATACACTCCACCTGTCTTCACCTATCCCTACCTCACCACCCGGCACTTCCCTCCCCCACCCTTCCCCCACCCTCCCCCTTATCTGCAGCTCCCAGTCCTGAAGAAGGGTTATATCCAAAACTCGATTTCTCCACCTCCTGATGCTGCCTGCCTTGCTGTGTTCTTCCAGCCTTCTGCTTGTCCAACCCAAATCAATGTGCCTATCCCTGATGACCTAAACTTGGAGATGCCGGTGTTGAACTGGAGTTGACAAAGTTAAAATTCACACAACACCAGGTTATAGTCCAGCAGGTTTATTTGGAAGCACTAGCTTTCGGAGCACTGCTCCTTCATCAGCTGGCTGTGGATCTAGTTCCACGACTACCTGATAAAGAAGCAGCGCTCCAAAAGCTAGCGCTTCCAAATAAACCTGTTGGAACTTGGTACTAAGAATCTGTCCACTCTGCCTTACAAAATTCAAAGATTCTGCTTTCATCACCTTCTCAGGAAGAGAGTTCCAAAGAACGGCAATCCTCTAAAGGAAAAAGGTTTCACCTCATCTCTGTTTTAAATGGGTCACCCCTTATTTTTAAACAGTGACTCCCTATTTCTGGATTCTCCCACAAGAAGGCACATCTTCTCACCCACTGTCTCAAGGCTGTTCAGGCTTTTATCAGTTTCAATCAATTTGCCTCTGACTGTCTTAAACTGCAGAAGATGCAAGTTTAATCTGTCCAAACTTCTCTCCAAAGACAACATTTCCATTCAAAATATGAGCTTGGCAAACCTTCTCTGAGTTGGTTCCAACACATTGACAAACCAAGATTCCATACAAATTTCTGACAAGTTCGGTGTTTCAGTCTCTACAGCGTAAAAAAAAAGAAAATACTTTTTTCTGCCTTTTTGAAATTTCTCATTGTTTTCAGAACATTCATGGATATTGAAACCTCAGAGACAGTCTCACTCTGCAATGCTGATGGTAGGATCCTGAGCTAGTTATCACCTTGTGATATACAACCTGTTTTAATATGTTCATGTCAAACAGGATGGAAGCCTCATATTTGAAGTAAACCTGTTGCACATAGCTTTATTGCTAGTGATACCACCTCAGTGTAAATGCAAGTATCGTTGGAATTCATGAACAATCACTATTTTGGATGTGTCATATTGGACCATGACTTTGTAGTTCAAAAGGAAGAGCATGCAGGACTCTGGTGAAGAAGCAGGAGGAAAGGGATTAGTCTCAGGGCCAAATGGGTGAATGGGCTCCTTGTGCACTGTATGGAATTATATCACTGGACAAACAATCTAGAGAAAGTGAATACAAATCCCGTCATTGCAGTTTGAGAATTTTTAATTGAGCTTACAGATATTGGAACTGAAAGATTGGCATCAGTAAAAACTGATAGTGAAGCTGTCAGATGACCATAAAGTCTTCATATAGAACTTAGAACAGTACAGGCACTTAGGCCCTCGATGTTGTGCTGGCCTTTTATCCTACGCTAAGATCAGATTAACCTACGTATTCTTCATTGTACTAATGTCCATGTACCTATCCAATAGTCGCTTAAATGTCCCTGAGTTTTTCCAGCAATTTTTATCGTTGTTTCGGATTTCCAATATCTGCAGTTCTTAGCTTTTAGCATCATCGAATTCTACTCATACTCCCCAATACACACTCAATGGTTCATTTATTCTTGTTATTCTTGCTACTGAGGGAGTCCAGCGAAGATTAACCAGACTGATTCCTGGGATAAGACTGATACATGAGTGTAGATTGGATTGACTGGGCTTGTATTCACTGGAATTTAGAAGAATGAGGGGGCATCTTATAGAAACAAACAAAATCCTGATGGGACTGAACAGACTAGATGTAGGAAGAATGTCCCAGACGTCCAGAGCTAGGCATCATAGTCCAAGAATTCAGGACTGAGATGACGAAGAATTTCTTCACTCAGAGAGTTGTGAACCTGTGGAATTCCCTCCCACAGAGATCTGTTGGGGCCAGTTCGTTAGATAGATTCAAGAGAGAGGTGGACATGGCCCTTGTGGCTAAAGAGATCAAAGGATTTGGGGAGAGTGTGGGAATGGGATACCCTGAGATTGCATGATCAGCTACGATTGTACTGAATGGTGGTACAGGCTTGAAGCCCTGAATGCCTACTTCTGCACATATTTTCTATATTTCTGTGTTCTTTTGGGGAGTAAGAAAGCCTATCATCCATGCTCAGTCTGGCTTTCATGTGACTTTAGATGTGGAGTACTGTGGTTGACTCTCAGCTGCCCTCCATTTGTCAAACTCAAGATGTCAAGCCAGGTTTTTCTCAATGCAATCAGAGATGGCCAAATAAATACTAGTCTTGCCAAAGCTAGAGAACTAATCCTTTTCAAGAAATAATCAAAAGGAACTTGTCAGCAATTCGATATGAGTTTTGCCCCCCTCAGCCTAGAGCCTTGTTGGTTGGAGCAAGTGATGGGGCAATTTCCAACGTGTGATGCCATGTCCAGGTACAAAAGCCCTTCGTTCTTGCTTCTATCTGGTAGACATGTGCAGGGGCTGAGGATCAAAGAGTGATATAAGCCCATGTTTCTCAATCATAACACAAATCATTAAGGCATCAAGAGGTTAATGCCACAGAAATTGTATGATGAGTAAAAATCAGGGAAGGCTGCCCCGCTCACTTCAGACCATCCATGCAGAATGAGGAAGCTCACTATCCCTTTCCTGCAACACCAAGCAGTTCCAGATATCATCCTCCTCTAGTCGACATAGAAATAGCTTCTTATTGCCTCCTTAAGTCTTTTGATTTTAGGTTAAAACCAGCTAAAAATTCCAGTTTGCAAATGATGTGGAGATGTAGTTGACGGGAAGTTTTTCTTAGAGTGGAGAAAGTTAAGAGAAGCTTTAACAAATTAGCAACAAGTAGGAAAAAAAATAGTTTGTTTACAGAGTAGGCGTGATGTGGTCTCTGAGATCTGGGAATAGTTTCTTTATAATGAGACACCACTGTTCTGCCCATATATTCTGTTGTAGATGGAGTGATAGACTTTTTACATTCAGCAGGATGTTTGTACCTAATGAGGTGATGCTTATCTTGGCTCCCATAATATAAAAAATGAGCTGTGAGATATTTAGTACTAAAAGATTCCACAGATAAAAACCAACAGAACTGCGGATGCTGTAAATCAGAAACAATAACAGAAGTTGCTGGAAAAGCTCAGCAGGTCTGGCAGCATCTGTGCAGTCTGGTGACCCTCCTCAGAAAATTCAACAAATGTTTCTTACAGATCCTGGCATCTATGTACAAACACAGGCACAGCCGTGTTGGACGTGTAACAAACAATTTAGTTACAAACTGTTACACGCTTCCCACAGCATGTTATAGAACATAGAATAGTACAGCATAGTACATGCTGGGAGTAGCCACTGGAAGATGGCGACTGAATTATTTATGCCATGAGATCCCATGCCATGGCAAGTTGATGATAACATTATCAAATTTCTCAAAGATATTTATCTACTAGCTGTGAGACATAACACAAGAGAGTGAACAACTAGAGAACCAGAAGACAAAAATTTACAACAATTGGGTAAAGAAGAAGTCACATGACACCAGGTTATAGCCCAACAGGTTTATTTGAAATCACAAGCTGTCAGAGCTCTGCTCCTTCATCAGATGACATGACCTGACGAAGGAGCAGTGCTCCAAAAGCTTGTGATTTCAAATAAACCTATTGGACTATAACCTGGCGTCATGTGACTTCTGACTTTGTCCATCCCAGTCCAACACGGGCACCTCCACAACAGGAGAAAGAGTCACCGGAAAGATGAAGGATTGTTTTCCATGCAGAAAGTTGTTAGGGTCTGGAACTCACTTCCTGAAAAGACAGCAGGAATTAATTCTATATCAAAGGGACCTAATACTCCATGTGAAGAAGAAAAAGCAGAGAAGAAATTTAATAAAGGCATTCAAAGCTATAAACAGTCTGGACAAATGTCTGAAGGATCTGGAATTGGAAGACAATAATTTAAGAGAATGATAAAAGAACTGTAGATTGGCACTGGGCAATGGTGATCATAGGTGACACAGTGGCACAATGGTTAGCACTGATGCCTCACAGCGCCAGAGACCCGGGTTCAATTCCCACCTCAGGCGACTGACTGTGTGGAGTTTGCACATTCTCCCCGTGTCTGCGTGGGTTTACTCCGGGTGCTCCGGTTTCCTCCCACAGTCCAAAGATGTGCAGGTCAGGTGAATTGGTCATGCTAAATTGCCCGTAGTGTTAGGTAAGGGGTAAATGTAGGTGTATGGCTGGGTTGCGCTTCGGCGGGTCGGTGTGGACTTGGGCCGAAGGGCCTGTTTCCACACTGTAATGTAATCTAATCTAATTTTAAGAGCCAGTACAGAGATAATGGGATAAGTGTTCTCTGTCTGCACAGTAATATTTCTGTGATTCTGCCAATCAGAGGTGACCTGAGGACCTTTTGAACACAGCCAGTGGCTAGATGCACTGCTAGAATGTGAGGGTGAGGGCAGGTTTAATCATAGGGGAATTTGATAAATACCTAAAGAGAGAAATGCGCAGGTTTGTGGGGAAACCCTGGGAGTGGAATAAGCTGAGCTGCTCCGTCAGAGCTGGCATGATCACAGGGGCCGAATGGCCCCGTTCTGTTCTGTATGGTGCTAGATTCCGTGAACATTATGGTAAACTCCATTGTTCTGATACAGCTTGTAGAGGAAGTGCTTCATCTCTCTCTCTGTCAATGCTAGCAGCACATTGAAGTCATTCTCAGGGAACAATGTGAAGCAGGTTGTGTGCAAATCAGAAGAATTCAAGGATATCAACTAATGCTGTGCATCAACACTTTACTGCAACATTCTTCATGAAAACCCTTTTATGAACTAACCTTTGAATAGAAATTCACTGAGGTTCATACAAAGAATTTGACATCCAGTAATACAATTGTTATTAGGTTTATTCCCAAGAAGAAAGACCTTCCTTGTGTGCTATTTAGAATAACACAGAATTTATCACTTGGAAACAGGTCATACAACACAAGAGGTTCATGGCAACGCTTATGCACCACGGGAACATTCTTCCTCTCCCCCTATCAGAATATCCTTCTAACTTTTAGTGCTTTCCACATGTCTTCTTTCTTCCTCATCTATGGATTTCTTACCAGTGTGCTTGACTGGACTGCCCCACTGTATCCATCCCATTTCACACACTTCTGCTTTCACCCGTCCCCTTCCAGAATCACAATAGGATTCCCCTTGTACAAGTTACCTCACCTGCCAGCTTCTCTCTCAACAGATCATCTTTGGACATTTCTGTCAGTTCCAGCATGATGCCACCACTAAATATAACATCCCCCGCCTTCCTTTCAACATTCCAAAAGGATCACTCCCTCCACTTTTCCCTAATCCACTCTTCAGTCCTCCCTTAAAAACTCTCTCCTGTACTGTGGCACCTTTCTGCGCAAGGATAAGAAATGCAACATTTGTCCTTTCAGCTTCTCCCTCCTCAGTCTCCAAAGCTCCAAACATCTCCTCCACATGAAATGTTCATGGAACGAGTTGCCAGAGGAAGTGGTAGAATGGGATTCAATTATAACATTTAAAAGACATTTGGACTGATAGGTGGATAAGAAAGGTCTAGAGGGATAGGGGCCAAACGCAGCCAAATGGGACTAGGATACCTGGTTGGCATGGACAAGTTGGACCGAAGGGTCTGTTTCTGTGCTGTATAACTCTAGGTACCTCTTTCAATCTCATCTATTATATTCACTCTGTTCATTACGTGGCCTTCCATACATTTGAGAGACCAACTGCAGGCTGATGACTGACTTGTGGAATGTCTCCTTCAGCTTTTGGGAGTTGGGTTGGTGGCAATTTCACAATCCAGAGGCCCAGGCTAATTCTTTGCAGGGGAATCAAATCCCATCATGGTAGCTGGTGGAATTCAAATTTAATTAATTGAATCTGGCATCAGGGATGGTGACCTGGTTTTGACAGTTGTAAAAATCCCATCTAGCTCAATAATGTCCTTTATGATGAGAAATCTGCCATCCTTATCTGGTCTCGTCTATTTATGACTCTAGCAATCCTAGCAATCTGGTTGATACTGAACTGACCTCTGAATATCCCAGCACGTCACTCAATTTCAAAGGCATGTAGAAATCTTAAGCTAAAATTTGATGATATATCATGGTGTGACATAACGGTTAGCACTGCTGCCTCACAGCACCAAGGAGGGTGGACGCTAGGAAATTGTTTCCGTTAGGCGAGGAGACTAGGACCTGTGGACACAGCCTTAGAATTAGAGGGGGTAAATTCGGAACAGAAATGCGGAGACATTTCTTCAGCCAGAGAGTGGTGGGTCTGTGGAATTCATTGCCACAGAGTGCAGTGGAGGCTGGGACGCTAAATGTCTTCAGGGCAGAAATTGATAAATTCTTGATGTCACAAGGAATTAAGGGCTACGGGGAGAATGCGGGTAAGTGGAGTTGAAATGCCCATCAGCCATGATTGAATGGCGGAGTGGACTCGATGGGCCGAATGGCCTTACTTCCGCTCCTATGTCTTATGGTCTTATGGTCTTATGGACTCTGGTTTGATTCCACCCTTGGTCTCTCCATGTCTGCTTGGGTTTGCTTCAGGTGTTCCGTTTTCCTCCAACAGTCTAAAGATGTGCAGGTTAGGTGGATTAGTCATGCTAAATTACCCATACTATGTAGGCTAAGTGGTTTTTACATGGAGAATGCAGGGTTACAGGGATAGGGTAGGGAGGTAGGGCTGGGTGGGATGCTATGTGAAAAATTAGTGTGGACTCAATGGCCGAATGGCCTGCTTCCACACTGTAGAGATTCTATAATGTATATTCTGTCAAAGTTCATGTGGAGTTCCTTCTCCCTTCCAGACATTTCAATGTAATCATTACACACCATCATCACTATACATTGTCTCATTATTTTTTATTATAGGAAGAGCTGAGAAAATTGGGCCCATGTTCTCTCATTGAAACATGCAAGATTTTGAAGGGGTTGATAGTACTGACACTGAGACATTATTCCACTTGTTGGAGAATCTTAAACACTAGGACACAGTCTCAGGATAAGAGACTGATCATTTAGGGTTGAGATGAGGAGAAATTACTTCATTAAAAGGCGAATGGTGTTTCTACTGCAGAGGCTTGTGATTGTTCCATTATTGAATACGTTTAAGACTGAGATTGATAGGTCTTTGGTCTCACAGGGAATCTAAGGATATGGAGATCAGGTGGCAGGTGGAGCTGAAGCCTCAGATCAACTGTGATTGTATTGAATGGCAGAGCAAACTTAACAAGCCTCACGGTTTATGTCTGCTTTATTCCTTAAGGTCCAACTTACAAATACTGCAAGGTACTGCAAACTGCAGGAGAATGACTGACCAGTTCAGTCACCTTTCTTGCTGAGGAAGAACAGGCTCTAAGAACAGTTCCCATCATTGTTACAATTGTAGCAAGACATCTTTAAGTCCAACAGAAGTCCTGGTTCTCACCCATGCTCTCATCCAGAAACAGTGCGGCACTCCCTCAGTGATGTGCTGTGGAACCAGCCAATGCTATGTGCTGGAGACTCAAGAGTGAACTCATAATCCAAAATAGACAGCCCTGTCCTTAATTGGGAAAGGCACAGTCTAGGTCTGAAATTCAGAGACATCAGTTTCTGAATAGGAAAATACTGAAGCAGACAAAAGGGACATAGGGTGGGGCTTCCCAGCTGAATATCTCTTTAGATGTTTTGGTGCCGAACATTTTTCCAGATGGTACTCCTCAGGACTTTTCACATCAAAGATGCTTATTAATGCAGGTTGTTGTCATGGTTGTAATTGTATAAGTCCTAGATTCAACATCAAACCGAAAAATAAAGAATTGGAGTCAGAAAGTGGTGAGATGCAAGTTCAGGTTTCATCCTTCTTGATGATAGTGCGCTGAAATTATGCAGGATTCTCAATCGACATTTCTTTGCTGAAGACATTTGATTTGCACCATTGCACCTGTAATTTTTTAATAGAACTATCTTGTCAAACAAGCAGATTCAATGTGTTCACTGTTGGATCTGACTATGAGTTGGGCAATTATAACAGTACCAGGGGCTACATTCAAACACGGAAGGGAATATGGCGATATGTTACCAGGCAAAAGGATGAATTCTCTGCAAAGCTCTTCATCTAATGCATCAGGAAATCTTCTGACATTAATTAGGTGAAGAATAAACATTTGTAGAGCTCGATGTCAAAGTCGCAGTCTCAGTAACATCAACAACCTTTCAAAGTCCATGACAATGCTGAACAGAAAAATTTGACTTGAAATGTACATTGAAATGTGGCTTTTATTTTACAAAACTGAGAAGAATTCTCCTGAGTATTGTGTGCTGGATTAAAGAGGAGTTCATGTCTAAGGAGAAATGGAAGGCAGAAGAGAAAAGAAAATGCCAAAAAGTCTTAAAATGATGCAGTACTGAAGGCCATTCAACCTATCCACCTTGTGCCAACCCTCTGAAAGATGAGTGTCTCTTTATCCGGCTCTTCCCTCCATAGGTGTGGGAAGGCAGTGGTAATGGTAATGTCATTGGAAAACTAATCCAGAGTCCAGGCCAATGATCGGGTAACATGGACTTGAATCTCCCCATTCTCAATGGTGAAATTGGAATTTAATAAAAACTTTAAAAACTGGTCTAGTCATGACCAAGCAACCATTACAGATTGAAGTTAAAAACCCACTGGTCCTTTAACAGCCTTGCCTGTCTTGCCTGAGAACCCATGAGATATCAGACGTTTATAGAAATAGGAGGGGTCATGGACAAAACTTAATTTTATATAGAACGTCTTGTCATTTCAGGAACCCTTTGTATTCTTCATTTCCCATTCATTCTATGAAATGCACAGTAACCTGTTGTTGAGGGAATGGCTCTAGAACAGTTAATTCTGAAGTTTCATTAGCTTCACCCATCTGATGATGTGACATGGGTTTAAGGTTGGAGAAACAGTTTCTCTTGTATTAGATCTTGAAGGCGACAAATGTGACATATCCTGATAGCTGTAATTATGGCAAACTAGTCATTGTAAATTGTGCCAATTGCCTTAATGCACAAATCCATATCCTATTACATAAAATAACTGTCTCATCTTGCTAAGATTTGGAGATGCCGGTGTTGGATTGGGGTGTACAAAGTTAAAAATCACACAACACCAGGTTATAGTCCAAAAGGTTTAATTGGACACACACTAGCTTTCGGAGCGTCGCTCCTTCAACCACCTGATGAAGGAGTGTTGCTCCGAAAGCTAGTGTGCTTCCAATTAAACCTTTTGGACTATAACCTGGTGTTGTGTGATTTTTAACTTCATCTTGTTAAGACTCTCTAGTGGTTTATCCCCAGCAACAGACCCTTAGATTCAGTATAGGAAGCAGGATTTTCCACAAACAGTGGATACCCATGTGTAATGGAGTGCATCATCACCTTTCTCAAAATGACACTCAAATTTGACTGTGTAAGTTTCCTCTGCCTTTTTGATATCTGTTACAGTACTCTGCCAATCTTAATTTTTGCGGTATTTGACTGATTGGTTTTATTTAAAAGAGTGGAAAGGAGGATTGGTAGCAGTGACTGACCCCAACCACCAGCTGCCAATGCAGTGTAGTCAACTTGCAATGCAGGACAACACTATGGCAAATCAGCACAGCAAGATCCCAGAAATCAGCCATGTGATAAATGATAAGTCATCAACTTTAGTCAAGTTGGATGAGTGACACAAAAGAGAACTGTCAGGTTCCTTCTTTAACAGCATCATTTGATGTTTTACAGCTGCCTAAAAGATAGCAGGGACCTCAGTTTAATGCCTCACTGAAAGCTGGCATTCCTGACAATGCGGAGTACCATCAGCACTGCACTCAGAGTGCCAGTCTCAATTCATGCTCAAATTGTACACTGGGGCTTAAACTTTCGAAAGGCAGTGGAATGCAGAGCTGGATAATCAATCAATTAAATCAAAACTTGTGTTTACTTTATGTGTCTTTATGAAACAGCCAATTGATATTCCCCTTCTGTCTTGTCCTGGTTTAATTTTATAAATTCCAAATTCTGCTGACAGTTGACGGGCATTAATGCAAATTTCTACAAGGTTGTTTTAAAGTTGAAGAGTTAGATCATGAAATGAGTACAAATTCTGCATTTTGATTTAATATGAAGTGATGTTCAAATATACTTTGTCATTAATTCTAAAATGTCAACCCATAAAATTGGAACTCCCCCATCATCACCTAAGCATTAAAAATAATTCAGTCAAACTTGATTTTTAAAAATTATTTCTATATTTATTTCAGATGTGTGTTCTCCAATGGTGAGATCATTCTCACCTGTGGTCACTCACTCTGAAGGTTAGAATCTCATAGTGATTGGATTGAGAGTTTGGCTGCATTCCTGCAGAAATAATGTGAGGATGCTGGTGTTGGACTGGGGTAGACAAAGTTAAAAATCACACAACACCAGGTTACAGTCAAACAGGTTTATTTGGACAAACAAGCTGATGTTATGTGATGTTTAACTTCCCTCAGAAAGACACTAGCTAATAATGATTATGGATCAGTCTAATGGGTTGTTACTTGTGGTGCACCTCAGAATTTCATAACAGCATTATTGCTTTTCACAATCTGCAATAATGGCTTGTTTAAGGTGTTGGGAGAGTTGTCCATAATTTTTGCAGTTGATAGAAAGAGCAGAGTGAATGTTAGGACCTTGGACTGCGGTCATGACCAGACCGCAGCTGAGGTTCCCCAATTCATTACAGTCCCAAACTATAAGACCATAAGAGATAGGTACAGGAGTAGGCTGCTCACTCCCTCAAGCCTACTCCATCATTCCAAAGAATTATTGCTGATCTGCCATACCTCATGTCCACTTTCCTGCCCTTTCCTCATAACCTTTGATTCCTCAAATGATCAAGAATCTATCTCAGCTTTTGTAGGAAGCTGTCCCACAGTTCTCTATATCCAGGAGTTCCAAAGATTCTGAACCTTCTGAGAGAAGAAATCTCTCCACATCTCAGTCTAAATTGGTGTCCCTTTATTCTGAGGCTATGCCTCGGGTGCTTAGCCTCTCCCATGAAAGCAGCCTCTCAGCATTGACCCCGTCAAGCCCCTTAAGAATCCAACATGTTTCAAAGGGATCATCTCTCATTCTTCTAAACTCCAATGAGTAGAGTCCAAACATATTTCGTCTTTGATCATGACCCAACCCTCCCATACCAGGGGTCGCCTAGTGAATCTTCTCTGAATTGCCTCCAAAGACACAATATCACTCTGAGGTGAGAGATCCATGTTGGGAATACAACTATTCATGTTTCCCATGAATGATCTGCGCAAAGGAACATTGTTGCTAAGTTTGCAGATGACACAAAGACAGGTGGAGGGACAAGTTGTGTTGAGGAAGTGGGGATATTGCAGAAGAGCCTGGACAGGTTAGGAGGGTGGGCAAAGAAGTGGTAAATGGAGTACAATATGGGAAAGGTGGTTTTATGTACATTGGTAGGAAAAATAGAAGTGTAGACAATTTTCTAAGTGGGGAAAGCCTTCAGAAAACTGAAGCACAAAGGGACTAATTATTCCTAGTTTAAGGTTTTCTTAAGGTTAACTTGCAGGTTCAGTTGGTAGTTAGGAAGGCAAATTTAATGTTAGCATTCATTTCAGGAGGGCTAGAATACTAGAGCAGGGATGTACTGCTGAGGCTGTATAAGACTTTGGTTAGACCTCATTTGGAATATTGTGCACACTTTTAGGCCCTGTAACGAAGGAAGGATGTGCTGGCATTAGAAGGGATCTGGGGTAAGTTTACAAGAATGATCCTGGGCATGAAGGGCTTGTCAAACTGGGAGCAGTTGATGACTCTGGGCCTGTACTCAGTGGAGTTTAGAAATTTGAGGGGAGATTTGATTGAAACTTACAGAATACTGAGAAGCTTGGATAGAGTGGATGTGAAGAGGATATCAGCTCTGGTAGGAGAGAAGGTCCCAAGTGCACAGCCTCAGAGTGAAGGGATGACCCTTTAGAACTGAGATGAGAGGGAATGTTTTCAGCCAGAGGGTGGTTGATCTTGGAATTCATTGTTGCAGAAGGCTGCGGAGGCATTCAGTGTATTTAAGATAGAGACAGATCATTCTTGATTGGTAATGGATTACGGGGAGAAAGCAGTACCAAGAAACAAATCAGCCATGATTAGATGGTGGAGAAGAGTCAATGAGCTGAATGACCAAATTCTGCTCCTATATGCTATGGTCAATTGTGCTATTTGTGATATGCTAATGTTCAAACCCAGGCTGGTTCACATGAGAATGAACAGTCCCACAAACACACTCCAGTAGAATTGAAGTTGTCTTCCTAACCCCTGCCCCTGTGGTTTCTTCAAAGAGAACAACACAGAATATGTCTGCAGTTTGGGAACACAATCCTAAGGATGTAATTGGCTTTGAGCAAAGGGGTTCTCAGCCTCATTTTCACTTTGTAATCACCAGAGATCACAGTCCAATCTGTTTGAAGCTTCTTTGACATCTCTCGGTGTTACATCCTATTGGGCCCATGCAAATGTTTTTGCCAGCCAGTCAGCACGAAATTTGTGCATGACTTTTTTTCTCTCTGTAAGTCTTTTTTTGGAAAACTAAAACAGTTTGGAGTTATGGGCCCATGGTGCTTTGGGGTTATAACCCATCATTGTAACCGTATGCAAATCAACAGGTCAGAGGTCAATTGATTAATAATAGTCACTGCTTGTAATTATGGATCTGAGACTTTAAATGGGGTATTTAAATTAGCAAACATGATAGGGAGAAACTAAAATGATCAGAGTCAGTGTTGACAATGCAATGTGTTAAGTGCTTTACAAGTTTAGTGGATTAGGGAGACTTTGGGAGTCTCTGCTCATTGAAGGTGCATGGACATGTGGAGAGTGCAGTTAATAAAGCATACCAAGATTACAAGAGCATGAAGTGATGTTGAACTTGTACAAGACACTTGTTAGACCTCAGCTGGTGTGTTGTGTACGGTTATGGGTGCCACATTATTGAAAGGATGTGAGTGCATTGGTGAGAAGCAATTTACAAGAATGGTTCCAGGAATGAGAAACTTCAGTGATGAGGTTAGATTGAAGAAATTGGGACCGTTCTTCTTGGACAAAAGAAGACTGAAAAAAGATTTTACAGAGGTTTTCAAAGTCCGCGTTGCCGGGGGGGTGATGGAAGCAGAGTCATTAGGGACATTTAAGTGACTGCTGGACATTCACATGGACAGCAGTGAATTGAGGGATGTGTAGGTTAGGTTATTTTATTTTAGATTAGGATTAATCTAAAACACAACATCATGGACCGAAGGGCCTGTTCTGTACTATACTTTTCTATGTTCTATGTTCTATGTTCTATGTCATGAGCTGGCTGGATAGAGGAGGTTAATGGAAAATGTTCCCACTCATAAAAGGAAAAATAACATGCAGTCATAGATGTGCAAATGAAACAAGGATGACGTAAGAAAAATCTTCTTCACTCTGTGAGTAGTTAAGATGTGGATTGCACTGCCTGGACATATGGTGGAAGGAGAGTCAATTGAGGCATCCAAGAGGGGCATTGGATGATTATTTAGATAGAAATGGCGCTTAGAGATATATAGACAACACAGGAGATTGGCCACATTGAATTTTCCCTGACTCACTCCGATATCCAGTGATACATGAATTCAACAGTAAACGCGGTAACTGTGCAGGTTCACTGCTAATAGCCTCCTTATGGCATAGAGTCATACAGCATGGAAACTGACCATTGAGTCCAACTCGTCCATGTCCTGTAACATCCTGTGGTCTAAGCCTAGTCTTTGTAACTAACTGAGAAAGTGTAATGGAAATGGAACAGAGGCACATCTGAGGATTAGTGATTACTGAATAACAACATGGAGAAGTAACATCTGACAAATGGTGACTGATTCACAGTTTAATTGATTTTAACGGAGATGAAAATAGAAAAGGCTAGTGGGAACCCACTCCATATTCAATTGTTGTTTGTAACAATAACAAGAAGGGAAAAGATAATTTTGGAATGTTATTTAAAATGAAGATACCAGAATATATGAAGGTACACCTGTTAGATTTAGTATATGTAGATGTAGGACTGATATCAAGAAGTTACTCTTTGTGCAGAGATAGAATAGATGCAGAATATAGATAAGGAGTCAAAATATCTGGAATTAATCAAGAAGCAGCAGGTTATAGTCATCTGGACATTCAAGGCTATCTTGCAAAATGTCCTAATTCGTGCATGATGAAAAACTTTGGCAAAAGTTGTCTTTTCTCAGCAATAATTAGAGAAGTTTTTATCTGAGTTAGAATTATTTCCTTACCCAATGTTAAAATCAAAAAGAATTGGAAAATGCTTATGGTTGAGTAATGTGAGAGAGAGAAAGAGAGAGAGAGAGAAAGAAACCCACACTGCTAACTGACATAGCAGTGAACCTGCACAGTTACCGCCTTTACTGTTGGAATTCATGTATCACTGGATATCGGAGTGCATCTGGGAAAATTAACAAACAGTGAAATTCATAACTGATCTTGGAGGAGCCTGTTTGGGAGAGATCACAGCTCAAGAGACAGATGAGTGAATAGTTTTAAGTGTGGCCTTGCTGCCTTGCTGGAAGGCTGCAGTAATGAATAGAGTGGGTTCTTTCTTGATTATATGTTTTATTGAGATATGTCTCTTCATTAAACTTAAAAATATAAGCCATAAGTATTAAGTTAGCTTGGAGCAGTGTTTTGTAGAGTAATAAGGTGGTGCTATTTTCTGGGTCTGCAGATTGGAAGAAGCAAAAATGGCCTTCAGTAGAGTGATATGCTCTTCTTGTCGGATGTGGGAGTTTAGGGAGAGTTTACAGATTACTGAGGATTATATCTGCAATAAATGCCTTTGATTGCGAATCCTATCAGATTGAATGGAATTGTTGGAGCAAAAGTTAGAGGCAATGAGGAGTTTGCAAGAGCAAGGGGATGTGATGGATGGCAGTTATAGGAAGGGAGAAAAGTCGCAGATACAGTCACATAGATGGGTTAACTCCAGGAAAGGTAAGAGAGGTAGATAGGTAGTGGAAGAGTCTTCTGTGGTTAGCTTCATTTCAAACAAGTACGCTGTTTTGGAAAAGGTAGGGGTGATGGATTCTCAGGGGAATGTAGCACAAACAGCCAAGTTTCTGGTATTGAGACTCCAATGCAATGAGGGGTACGTCAGGTTCCAAGAGATCAATTGTGTTAGGGACTGTCTAGTCTGAGGCACAGAGAGATTTTCTGTGGTCAGCAGCGAAAAATCAGAATGGTGTGTTGCTTCCCTGGTGCCGGAATCAAGGATGTCTCAGAGAGGGTGCAAAATGTTCTCAAGGGGGAGAGTAGGAAGTAGGGAGATAGTGAGGAAAGAGATCAATCTGAGACTGGTACAATTGAAAAAAAGAAGCGAGTCAAACAGTCAGGGCAGGCAGGGACAAAGCAGAGAACAAGGTAGGACTGATAAATAAAACTGCATTTGTTGCAATGCAAGAGGCCTAACAGGGAAGGCAGATGATCTCATGGTATGGTTAGGAACATGGGACTGGGATAGCATAGCAATTACAGAAATGTGGTTCAGGGATGAACAGGACTGTCAGCATAATGTTCCAGGATACAAATGCTACAGGAAGGATAGAAAGGGAGGCAAGAGAGGAGGGGGAGTGGCATTTTTGATCAGGGATAGCATTACAGCTGTACTGAGGGAGGATATTCCCGGAAATACATCCAGGGAAGTTATTTGGGTGGAGTTGAGAAAAAAGAAAGGGATGATCACCTTATTGGGATTGTGTTATAGACCCCCTATAAGTCAGAAGGAAATTGAAAAACAAATTTGTAAAGAGATCTCAGCTATCTGTAAGAATAATAGAGTGGTTATGGTAGGGGATTTTAACTTTCCAAACATCAACTGGGACTGCCATAGTGTTAAGGGTTTAGATGTTAAGGAATTTGTTAAGTGTGTACAAGACAATTTTCTGAGTCAGTATGTGGATGTACCTACTAGAGAAGGTGCAATGCTTGACCTACTCTTGGGAAATAAGGCAGGGCAGGTGACTGAGGTGTCAGTGGGGGAGCACTTTGGGACCAGCGACCATAATTCTATTTGTTTTAAAATAGTGATGGAAAAAGATAGACCAGATCTAAAAGTTGAAGTTCTAAATTGGAGAAAGGCCAATTTTGATGGTATTAGGCAAGAACTTTCAAAAGCTGATTGGGGGCAGATGTTCACAGGTAAAGGGACAGCTGGAAAATGGGAAGCCTTCTGAAATGAGATAACGAGAATCCAGAGAAAGTATATTCCTGTCAGGGTGAAAGGAAAGGTTGGTAGGTATAGGGAATGCTGGATGACTAAAGAAATTGAGGGTTTGGTTAAGAAAAAGAAGGAAGCATATGTCAGGTTTAGACAGGATAGATCGAGTGAATCCTTAGAAGAGTATCTAGGCAGTAGGAGTATATTTAAGAGGGAAATCAAGAGGGCAAAAAGGGGACATGAGATAGCTTTGGCAAATAGAGTTAAGGAGAATCCAAATGGCTTTTACAAATTAATTAAAGACAAAAGGGTAATAGGGAGAGGAAAAGGCCCCTCAAAGATCAGCAAGGCGGCCTTTGTGTGGAGCCGCAGGAGGTGGAGATACTAAACAAATATTTTGCATCAGTGTTTGCTGTGGAGAAGGACATGGAAGATATAGAATGTGGGGAAATAGATGGTGACATCTTGAAAAATGTCCCTATTACAGAGGATGAAGTGCTGGATGTCTTGAAATGCATAAACGTGGACAAATCTCCAGGCCTGATCAGGTGTACCCTAGAATTTTATGGAAAGCTAGGTAAGTGATTGCTGGGGCCCCTTGTTGAGATATTTGTATAATCGATAGCCACAGGTGAGGTGCTGGAACACTGGAGGTTGGCAAATGTGGTGCCACTGTTTAAGAAAGGTGGTAAGGACAAGCCAGGAAACTATAGACCAGTGAGCATGTCTTATACACTTAATGGTAAGACCTTAGGGAGTGTTGGTGAATAAAGAGATCTTGGAGTACAGGTTCATAGCTCCCTGAAAGTGGAGTCGCAGGTAAATAGGATAGTGAAGAAGGTGTTTGATATGCTTTCGTTTATTGGTCAGAGTACTGAGTACAGGAGTTGGGAGGTCACGTTGCGCTGTACAAAGCATTGGTTAGACCATTTTTGGAATATTGTGTGCAGTTCTGATCTCCTTCCTATCGGAAGGATGTTGTGAAACTTGAAAGTGTTCAGAAAAGATTTACAAGGATGTTGCCAGGGTTGCAGGATTTGAGCTATAGGGTGAGGTTGAATTTGTTACAGTTCTTGCAATGTATTTTGTAAATTACATTAGTTTTGCTTCTTGTCTGTAACAAACACTACATTGGACAAACAGGCAAAAAACTAGCCACCACGATACATACACATCAAACACATATAAAAAGACATGACCCACTGTCACCAGTACCCTTACATACAGATGAGGAAGGACATCACTTCGACTGGGAGAACACATCCATCCTAAGACAAGCCAAACAGAGACACGCGCTAGAATTCCTAGAAGCATGGCATTCCAACTGGAACTCTGTCAACAAACACATTGACTTGGATCCCACTTACCTCCCCCTGAGAAATAGAACAGGAAATGATGTCACCACAGGAATTGACATCACCAACCCAAGGAAATCTAAACACATGAATAGAAAGCAGCTACGCCACCAGTGCTCCATCCAGAGGCTCAGTGATGATGTTACCTACTATGGTGACGAAACATCTGAAAATGAACCTTCCAGTTCAGTGAGCAAACCTACATCCAGAACCTCAACCTGAGGTACAAATCTTCTCAAAACTCACGGACGTCTTTCATGTTGATCTCTCTCTGCACATTCTCAACAGCTGTATTTTTTATCCTGCACTCAGTTCTGTTACCCTCATGCACTTGGATAGTACAATCTGCCTGTAAAAAATGTAAGACAACAAATTGCACTGTATCCTCGGTACACGTTTTAGTAATAAATCAATCAAATCAAATCAATCGAATCATTTATTGCCTATTCTTAACTGCCCTTGGGATGGTAGTGGTGAGCTACCTTCTTGAACCATTGGAGGTCATTTATAATTGGTAACTACCTGAGGTTCAATAATATCAATGGAGATCATTATTGAGGATAGAGAAATCTTTACTCTGTTTAATCATGTTTTGCCTGAGCTGGGATACCATTGGCTGCAGCGTACACACTTACAGAATACACAGTATGAAATTACCTTAGCTTCTTTGACAACACCTCACAAATCCATTAACTTTGCCATCTAGATGGACAGGAGCAGCAGGAAAGCAGGACCACCAGCATGTACTTCCTAACTTGGACTACTCTTTCATCATTGCTGGGGCAAAATGCTAGAACTCTCTATCAAGGGATAACAGTGAAGGGCACAAGGTCCATCCACAGACTGCAGCAGCTCATGAAGAAGACTCAACCACCATCATCTCCCCAAGGTACTGGTGATAAATGGTGGTGTTGTCAGTAAATAGCATATCCAAAGAAAGTCATTTTTAAGAATGCAATGTTAGCATAGTGTGGTAACAGAGAGGTTTCCCATCTCCACCTCATGCTGATGAACAGAAAGTTCACAATATAGTGTGAAAATGATTTCCTGCCATAACACATTGCCTCAATTGAATTCTATCATCCACATTTTCTTCAGCGTATTTTTCAATTGAGTATGACCAGAAATGTTTTTCCAAATGAAAGTAGCTCACCATTAGGTGGTTAATTTCCATTGGGTGCAATTACCCTGAAATTGACTGGTCAGCCATAAAAAAAAATACCACAATTCTGAAATGACAGAGAATTGATGCGAACGCTAAAGGAATTCTCCTGTAATTACTTGTTTCAATGATTCTTCTCTCTCTGTAATGGAGAGATGTGGTGAATTGTTGATACTCCAGTGAATATTTTTTTTGAGGCTTGAATACATAAGTGAATGATTTCCACAATGTGTTGTGATGGGTTCACTCGTCAGCTTGTGTGCACGGTCGACAGAGTTCCATATACCGTTACAACATTTGGCTGGTGTGCAGATCTCCTGGGCAGTAATAATTTCCCAGTCAGTAACTTCTGATTTTCATTGTGGTTAGCAGAGGTAACCTTCTCCGAGTATCTGGAGGTCTTCAGAACTGAAATGCTCAGAAGAATAGTGCAGATCAAGGAGAAAAGTACCACAGTTTTAGAAAGCTGCCCGCGAGGGATGTAAAAGGAATATTTGCTTCCCAAAAGAAAAGACTTGAATTTATATTGTCCTTTCATATCTCCAGAATGCCCTGAGGCACATAAAAACACCTTCTGAAGTGGAAGTGCTATTATAATGTAGGAGGCTTAGCAAACAGTTTGCACACAGGATAATGGCCAAATAATCCTTTTTTTTTGAGTGAATTTTGTTGCATAACAACTATTGACTTGCATGGCAGGGAGAACGCCTAGAATTTAAAATAAAAATTGCTCTTGAGATGTGAGAGTTGCAGGCAAGGCCAGACTAGAAAGGCTGAATGGCCTATTCCTGTGTTCCTGTTTAGTGCCCATCCATAACTCCCTTTGAGAATATCTAGACATGTGTTTTTGAATCACTACAGTGCATGTTCTGTCACCCACAACATTGTGGAAAGTGAGTGCCAGGATTTTAACTTAACGACATGAAATGTACAATGATATTTTTCCAAGTCAAGATGGTGGGTGGTTTGGAGGGGAACTTGGATGTATCTAACTGCCTTTGTCCTTCATGGTGGTAGAGGCAGAAATATTGCCTGGAATGAGAGTAGATAGCTGGTTGAGTGCAGAGTGCATGGGAAGAGTCCGCAGCCATCCGCAGAGTATGCTGACTTACATGAGTGAAAGACACTGAAGTCTGACTCAGCAAATTTGGGCGGGGAAGAAGTCAGCCAAAGAGATTGCTATTTCAGAAGATTCGCTGACAATGTAAGGTTTAAACCAGGTTTGAATGGAGCTTCATAAGGCATTGTACAGAAATGTGAACAGGCCAATCAGCCCCTTCAGTCTGTACCACCTCTCAATTGAAACATGAATAAAATATACTTCAATTCCAATAACCCACCTTTGTTTCTTGATGCTGTAAATCAACAAAAAGTCTATTGTACACTTAGACTACCACAAATCTGGCTATCCTCAAAAGATGACAATGTCTGAAAACCAAACAGTTTTGCAGTTTGCCATGCATCAAATTTAATTGAGTACGGTTTCAAAAAACAATTTACCTGAATGATTCACCCCATGGTGTGCCACTCTAACCCATACCCAAACACCCCTTGACCCCACAAGGCACACCTTAACCTGAATTGGCCTCAACTGTTTCCTAAGGGAAGAAAATTCTAGATTTTCAAAATTCTTTTTTGTGAAGAATTACCTCATGGACGTGTGTGTGCGCGTTCGTGCATGTGTGTTATTGGATATGTGTGTGCTCATGGATGTGTCTGTGTGCATGTGTGTGCATGTATGTGTATGTAGTCATGGACATGTGTGTATTAATCGATGTACGAGTGTGTGTTCATGGACATATGCATGCGTTCATGGATGTGTGTGTGTTCATGGACATGTGTGTGCATGTTTGTTTGTGTGTGTGTTCATCTGTTTTCATCCTCATGTCAGAATCATTCTAAGCATAGCCTGAACTGCTTCACATTCTCGAAATGGTGTCAAGCAGACAGTGATTGAACTGTTTTACTTTTGAGATCCTGAAGGCACCTCAACCTTCAAGTTTCATGACAATGTCATGATTCAGTTGAACTCATCAGAATGTTGAGCACAGAACGTGGAACACTACAGATCTATTAAACTCAACTGAGTCCCAGGAGGGTTACCTTTGGAGTTTTTGACTTATGTAACCTGACTATGCTTAAATGGAGATATTATGGAGCACTGACTTTGTGATATTAATAATAGGAAGCTGCCACAAATCCTCTTTTCATTAACTGTGTCTAAGTGCGCTGAGGTCGTGACTGGTGACGGTGCAATGTGACTGGACTGGTATTCCCTAACTCCAGGCTGAAGTTCTGAGCATATAGGTTCAGACCAGGCCATTGTAGATGTTGAAATGGGAATTCAATGAAGGCCTGAAACAAACAACTGTCCTAACGATGATTATTGTCAAATTTAAAATAAACCACTTGAGACCAGAGTATTGGGGAATCGTATAGCTAGGGCTGTGGATAGGTCTTTAAATCAAATAGTAGGAATTGGGGGTGGGTGGGAATGGGGGGTGTGTGCTGCAGGTGTGTTTAGTTTCTAAGCAAATTATGGAAAACCTTCAAAGGGGGAATCGTGCTCTGCACAGGTTACTAAAGTTTCCAGAAGGAATAACAGAGAGTATGAAGAGTGTAGGAATCCAACTTCATGCACTACACATAAGGGGACAATGATGAGAAAGGGGAGGCAGTCAATGCGAGACTGAGGGTGTTGTATTCAAGTGCATACCATACACAAAGCAAGGTAAATGGGCTTGGAGCACAGATTGAAGGTACGATATTGTGGGTATCATAGAGACATGGCTGGAAGGGGATCTGGGCGAGGAACTTAATATCCAAGGATATGCATTCTATTGAAAGGACAGGGGATGGAGTTGCCTTGTTAGTAAGAAATGAAATAAAATCAAAAGCTAGAAATGATACAGAGTCAGAAGGTGTAGAATCTATGAGGGTAACGTTGAGGAACCGCAAAAGAAAAAAGACATTGAAGAAAGTTATGTACAGGCCTCCCAGCTGTAGTCAGGATGTGGGGCAGGAAGTAAATCATGGATAGAAAAGGCAGGTAAGAAAGGCCCTATTACAATCATCACAGGAGACTTCAATGTGCAGGTGAACAGGGATAATGAAGTTGGTAGCGCATCTCTGAAGCTGGGGCGGCACGGTGGCTCAGTGGTTAGCACAGATGCCTCACAGCATAAGGGACCAGGTTCGATTCCCACCTTGGGTGACTGTCTGTGTGGAGTTTGCACATGCTCCCCGTGTCTGCGTGGGTTTCCTCCCACAATCCAAAGATTTGCAGGCCAGGTGAATTGGCCATGCTAATTGTCCATAGTGTTAGGTGCATTAGTCAGGGATAACTGTAGGTCTGGGTGGATTACTACTTGGAGGGTCAGTGTGGACTTGTTGGGCTGAAGGGCCTCTTTCCATACTGTGGGGAATCTAATCTAATCTCAAGAAAAGGAAATTTGTGGAATTTCTATGAGATAATTTTCTGGAGCAGCTTGAGCAGCTTACTAGAGAACAAGTAATTATGGATTTGGATATGTCTAATGAGACAGACTTAAACAGGGAGCTTAAGGCGAGGGGGTCCCGAGGCGACAGTGACCATAATATAATAGTAAGGGTAATGGAGTAAAGGTAACTACAAAAACATGGCGGAGGATCCGGCCTGAGTTGATTGGAAGGGAAGGCAGACAGAGAGGTTGTTGGTGCAGCAGTGGCTGGGGTCTCCTGGGGTAATTTGGGAGACACAGCAAAACTTCATCCCAAGATAGAGACAAGATAGATCAAGTGAATCCTTAGACGAGTATAAAGGCAGTAGGAGTAGAGTTAAGAGGGAAATCAGGAAGGCAAAAAGGGAACATGAGATAGTTTTGGCAAATAGAGTTATGGAGAATCCAAAGAGTTTTTACAAATACATTAAGGACAAAAGGGTAACTAGGGAGAGAAGGTGGTCTTTATGTGGAGCGACAGGAGATGGGGGAGATGCTAAATGAGTATTTTGCATTAGTGCTTCCTGTGGAAAAGGACACGGAAGATATAGACTGTAGGGAAATAGATGGTGACATCTTGCAAAATGTCCAGATTACAGACGAAGAGGTGCTGGATGTCTTGAAACACACAAAAGTGGATAAATCCCCAGGACCTGATCAAGTGTACCCTAGAATTCTGTGGGAAGCTAGAGAAGTGATTGCTGGGCCCCTTGCTGAGACATTTGTATCATCGATAGTCACAGGTGAGGTGCCAGAAGGCTCGAGGTTGGCTAACGTGGTGCCACTGTTTAAGAAGAGTGGTAAGGACAAGCCAATGAACCATAGACCGGTGAGCCTGACCTCGGTGGTGGGCAAGTTGTTGGAGGGAATCCTGAGGGACAGGATGTACATGTATTTGGAAAGGCAAGGACTGATTAGGGATAGTCAACATGGCTTTGTGCGTGGGAAATCATGTCTCACAAACTTGACTAAGTTTTTTGAAGAAGTAACAAAAAGGATTGATGAGGGCAGAGCGATGGACATGATCTATATGGACTTCACTAAAGCGTTCAACAAGGTTCCACATGGGGGACTGGTTCGCAAGGTTAGATCTCATGGAATACAGGGAGACCTAGCCATTTGGATATAGGTAGAAGACAGAGAGTAATGGTGGAGGGTTGTTTCTCAGACTGGAGGCCTGTGACCAGTGGAATGCCACAAGGAGTGGTGCTGGGTCCACTACATTTTGTCTTGTTTATAAATGATTTGGATGTGAGCATAAGAGGTATAGTTAGTAAGTTTGCAGATAACACCAAAATTGGAGGTGTAGTGGACAGCGAAGAGGGTTACTTCAGATTACAACAGGATCTTGATCAGATGGACCAATGGTCTGAGAAGTGGCAGATTATGTTTAATTCACATAAATGCAATGTGCTGCATTTTGGGAAAGTAAATCTTAGCAGGACTTATACACTTAATGGTAAGGTCCGAGGGAGAACAGGCTGGGGCTGTTTTCCCTGGAGCGTTGGAGGCTGATGGGTGACCTTACAGAGGTTTATAAAATCATGAGGGCCATGGATAGGATAAATAGACAAGGTTTCTTCCCTGGGGTGGTGAGTCCAGAAGTAGAGGGCATAGGTATAGAATGAAAGGGGAAATATATAAAAGAGACCTAAGGAGCAACGTTTTCACACAAAAAGTGGTGCATGTATGGAATGAGCTTCCAGAAGAAGTGGTGGAGGCTGGTACAATTACAACAATTAAAAGGCATCTGGATGGGTATATGAATAGGAAGGATTTGGAGGGATATGGGGTGGTTGCTGGCAGGTGAGACTAGATTGGATTGGGATATCTGGTCGGCATGGTCAAGTTGTACTGAAGGGTCTGTTTCTGTGCTCTACATCTCTATGACTCTATGACTCTGTGATGAAGAAACATATTAAGGAGAGGATGAATCAACCACAGCTGTCAAAGGCAGTCATGATATGTAAGGAAAAGAAAGAGCATATAATGTAGTGAAGATTAGTTGGAAGCTAGAACATTGGGAATCCTTTAAAAAGCAGCAGCAGAGATAACTTAAAAAACAATAAGAGGAGAGAAAATGATATACCAGGGTAAGCTATATAGTAATATATTTTAAAATATGTTTGGATATATAAAAGGTAAGACAGAAGCAAGAAGGTACATTGGACCATTGGAAAATGAAGCTTGAAAAGTAGTAATAAGGAACAAAAAAATGGCGGAGGAACTGAATAGGTATTTTCCATCTGTTTTCTTGGTGGAAGACATCAGCAGCATATGAAAACTTTAAGAGAATTAATGGGCAGAGGCAAATATAGTGGCCATTCCTCAGGGGAAGGTGCTGAGGAAGCTGAAATGTCTGAAAGGTGTATAAATCACGTGGACCAAATGGACTATATTCCAGAGTTCTGAAGGAAATGGCTGGGGAGACTGTGGCGGTGTTGGTGGTGATCTTTTTGGAATCACTGGAGCCAGGGAAGGTCCCAGAACACTGAAAATTGGTTTATGTAACACCCCTTGAAAAAGGGAGGGAGGTGGAAGATGGAAAATTATAGGCTGGTTACCCTGACCTCAGTCATTGATAAGATTTTAGAGTCCATTAATAAGGATGAGATGGTGGAGTACTTGGAATGCATGGTAAAATAGGACTGAGTTAGCATGGCTTCATCAAATGGAGGTCATGCTTGACAAATCTGTTAGAATTCTTTAAGGAGGCAAGGAGCAAGTTAAATGAAGGAGATCCAGTGGATGTGATCTTCTTGCATTTCCAGAAGGCCTTTAACAAAGTGTGACACAGGAGGCTGCTAAATAAGAAAAGAGCCAATGTTTAAAGGGAAAGGACGTGGCATGGATTGAGGATTGGCTGACTGGTAGAAAGCAGAGAGTGGGGTTAAGGGTTTTTTTTTCAGGATGACAGCTGGTGACTAGTACAGCTCCTTAGGGATCAGTACTGGGACCATAGCTATTCACATTATATATTAATGGTCTGGATGAAAGAACTGAGGGTTGAATAGTTCTGAGGAATCGGGGAGGCTGCAGAAAAAAAAACTTGGAGAGGCAAGGGGAATGGACAAAGAAATGGCAGACGTAATACAGTGTGGGGAAAACTCCTGTTCTTATCTGTCAGCCAGGGCTCTCAGGTTAATAGTCCCAATCAGGGAACTTGTATTCTATGAGGTCTACCTGGCTGACCTCATTACAATCACTACAAGGATCCTATTGGATGTTGTAATGTATTTCTGTAAGTGGAGGGATTATAAAACATTGTAACACTGTTACCCTCAAGTATGTGGGTGCCCTGAAGAGCTGAGCCCAGCAGCGAAAAGATGGCACCTACAGAGTGGCCACTCCTATGTTGGTGGGTCTGATGTAGACAGTGGTGAGGCGGTGGAACGAAGATCAACTCTCTTTCAGCTGTATCTTTTTATTCTTAAACTATTCGAAATGGCACCAGATTGTGGCAACAGTTGAAGCTTTTCACTGTCGTCTACTGTATTATAAAGGCTTAACAGACAATCAATTTTTCAATGTATAATTTCAGTTACATCACACTGTAAATTTTTGCTATAAATTCTATGTGTTACGATCGAACCCTCCACTACCACCTGATGAAGGAGCGGCGCTCTGAAAGCTAGTGCTTCCAATTAAACCTGTTGGACTATAACCTGGTGTTGTGTGATTTTTAACTTTGTACACCCCAGTCCAACACCAGCATCCCCAAATCATAACATTTAAAAAGCATCTGGAAGGGTACATGAGTAGGAAGGGCTTAAAGGGAAATGGGCCAAATGCTAGCCAGTGCGACTACATTAATTTAGGATATCTGGCCAGCATGGACGAGTTGGAACGAAGGGTCTGTTTCCGTTCTGTCTGACTCTCTGGTTCTATGAGCCTATGAGACAATAAACTGACTCCCTTCACATCGTGTGTATGAAACAAGTATTGTTTAAAACTCAGATACAAAAGATCGTACCTGTTTCATCTTCAATCCCTTCACAAGCCCAAGCAGGACAAGTTGGAAGGAATGCAGGAAATCCACTGTGTTGAATCTTTTGTCAGTTTAATTGTATAGAATAAATGTTTTATTTGTCAGGACATTGTGTTGGCACTTGACATGTGAGCTTATTTGATGGTGAGGTTACCTGGTATTTGTTGTAACTGCCTTTGATGTCTCACATTGTTAATAATATTCAAAACATTACCCGTGTGAGCGCTTATTCATTCTCAGTCACATCAATAGCAAATATTGGAGAAAAAGAACTGATGTTTGGGTACAAAGTTTAAAACCCTGTTGCAGGGCAAGCAATGACCTGGTGATTTTATCGCTAGACTATTAGTTCATTGACCCAGGTAATGTTCTGCCATGACCAATAGTGCAATTTGACTTCAATAAATATCTGGAGTTAAGAGTTGAATGAGAACTATGAAATGGTCGTCAATTGCTGGGGAAAAATCCATCTACTTCACTAATGTCTTCAAGACTGGGAAATCTGCCATCCTTACCTGGTCTGGCCTACGTGTGATTCTAGACCTACAGCAATGTGGTTGAGTTCAAACTGGGCAATTAGGGATGGGCAAAAATTGCTGGCCTGGCCAGTGATGCAAGCATCCCATGAATGGATTAAAAAATAAGACACTGTACCAGGTTCACTTATATAACAGTTATGACTCTCTGTCCAAAACATTATCAGCACTGCTTTAAATTTGTCTGGATTAGTGCGCTTGTTGTGATAACGTCAACTCAAACTCATCAGCCTGAACCATGTTGGTGGGTCTCACTACAGAACAGTAAAGCATAGTATGTTGACAGTGCTATGCTGTGGTTTGTGGGAGTTTGTTCCATGTGTACAAATTGACTGATGTCTTCCCTACATTACTACGGTCACTATGTTTTGAAAGCACTTTGATGGATTGCACTTATGTGGTGTCTAGAGCTTGTGAGAGGCGCTACTGAAATGCAAACCTTCCTCACTATGAGAGGAAATATGAAAAGCAAAGAGGGAATAGTTCTGTTTTGGACAATGTCAAAAGGAAAAGGACACACAACGTGATGAGCTTGGGTAGTAACACCATGTCCAAACACCAGAAGAAAGATGCACAAATACTTATAGTTCATTCTGAAGCCTTCTTTGGTCTGCATTTCCATTTTCAAAGGCAGACTCACATCATTTCTATTTTTGATGGAAATTACACTATCTCAATATTAAATACTAAATGGAGAAGAAGTAATTATCACCAATATCTTTTATTGCCTTATTTTTAATTATTCAGGTCCCTGTGGTGGAAACAAATTGTGTCAATATGCTGCTGATAGTCAAAGCAGCTCCACCAACAATTTAGATCTGTGAGGGAGCCCTAAAACAGGGAAGGGTAAGTAGTGACTTTTGGGGCTTTAAGCAGTGGAGTGCAATCAGCATCCGATTTCATGGAGAAAACGTTGTTGAAGATTGTAAAGGGGTTGAATAGTGTAGATGTACAAGAAGCATTCCCACTTGTCAGAGAGACTGCTCATTCTCTTCTTGAGTTCTCTGCTATCAGCTCCAACATACAGCCCTATGACCTCCATCACTGGCAGGACAAGAACAGAGGGCTTGGATCCATCCATACCAATCTGATCCATAGCAGTTGTCCAGCCAACTCCAACTCCACCCAAAGAATCTGAGTAGCAACATCCACTTTTACTAACATGTTGCAACCTATGGTATGCTAGTAGAAACTCCAGCAGCTTTCCATTATTTAGCTGAACAGGAATCTCTCCCCCATTTATCCTGTGTGTGTTGGAAGGAATTCATTAAGTTGGTACTAAGCCTGTTTGGCCATGTTATGAATGCACCTTCTTTGGTCATCACGTCCTGGAGTGGGAATGGAACCCAGAGGTTCTGGTGCAGAGACAGGGGCTGAGCCACAAGATGCTGGGCAGTCTAATGACCCTAAAAATGCTTTAGTCACCAGAAACTCCCAGAATTAGGAATTCAAGAGAAGCTTCTTTATCCAGGGAGAGTTGAGATTGTGGAACTCACTCTCATAGGAAGAGGTTGAGGCAAATATTTTAGTTGCATTTAAGGGGAAGCTGAATAAGTATATGAGGGAGATTGGAAAATTAGAGATTGATAAGCTGTTCAATATTACCATACGAATAAATGAACAACAGTCGGCCATTGGACCCTCTGCTCTCCTATTCAATAAAGTCATGGCTGACTTGATTTTAACCCCAACTCTATATTCTTGTATATCCCTGATTGTCTTTCATCACCACGATAATTAAGAATCTTTCTCCCTTGACCTTACAAATATTTAAAGGCATCAAGGAGCATGGAGAGAAAGCATGGTGTTGAGACAGCAGGAATTAGCCCTGCTCATATTGAATGGCATAGCAGCCTTGAAGGACTGAATGGCTTATTACTCTTCCTAGTATTGAGATGGGATTAAGGCTCAGGAGAACCAGCATTGACCAGAGGGGCCAAATGGCCTGTTTTGGTGCATGAAATTCTATTGCAGTTGTACATAATGATCTGGATCAAATTGTCCTGGAGATGCTGGAGGGAAACATCATTAACAAATTCAAACAGGAGTTGGAAGATTCCTTTTGGCAAAAGCAGTGATTTGTGTACAAAGTGACAAGCGAATGCTTTTGGGATTAGCCAGATGGTACATCCAGTCCTGGGTTCCAATGAGCAGTCATGGCAGCAGTATAACAGATGATTTGACAGAGAATGTGAAGTTGGGCTTGATAAACGCTCATTAAAATTAATTGGATTTCTATTGAAAGCATATCACAAACATTATTTAACGAATGGTTCAGCACATCAGCGACATTGTCATTTGCTGTCACATTTCTTGACTGAGAAGCTAATGTCACTCACTCCACTTGGAGAAACCAGCAAACCCAGGTCAGGCAGTCGAGATCACAAAAATCAGCAAGTGATTTTCCAAAACTCTTGTGGATTTCCAAAAGCCTGTTATACTGGGAAATCAGGGTCAATAGTAAAAGAGAACCAATTGTATTTATGTCTTTGATTTATGTTAGCTAGAAACCACATCAAAGTGTGACATGGATTATAAACTGGAATTTTACCAAATCTTTGGCGATCTGCTGGGAATTCTAGCAAAACGGTACAGGAAGGTGAGTCTAATGCTCTCCCCTGTCATACCATTTTACCACCAGTGTCAAAATTCTCACATTCGTCACCTGCCAGGTACCAGTCGAGTTACTTAATAGTTGCCAACTTTGCCTTAGTGTATTCCTGGAGGTTTTGTCACAAGGCTCCTCAATCCACTCCCTGATTCAATCAGACCTCCCCAGCACCCATTGGCAATATTTTGTATAATAAACAACAATGTTTCAAAGTAAGATATTTTTAAAAGATTCTTTCTTTCAGGTGTAGCCATGTGTAGAAACAGCAGGAAATTGGCATGAGGTAATGAAGCTAGAAATGGTTCAGAAGAGATTTACCAGGCTGTTACTGGTTATGCAACATTTGAGTTATAAGGAGAGGCCTGATAGGCTGGGAGAGTAGGAGCTTTATAAAATCATGAGGAGATAGATAAAGTTAATGGTGGATGTCTTTTCCCTAGGAAGGGGGATTGCAAGACTAGGGGACACAGTTTTAAGATGAGAGGAGAGAGATTTAAAAAAAGACGTGGAACGGTTTTTTACATAAAGGGTGGTCCGCGTGTGGAGTGGGCTTTCTGAGGAAGTGGTGGAAGCAGGGATAGTTACACTGTTTAAAGGACACTTCAATAAGTACACAAATAGGAAAGGTTTGGAGGGATATGGGCCAGGAGCAGGCAGGTGGGACTAGTTTAGATTGTGATTATGGTCAGCATGGACTGGTTGGACCGAAGGGTCTATTTCCATGATGTATCACTGTATGACTATGACTAATGAGACAGTGAAGGCATGACTGGACCAAATGGCCTCCTGCTGCGCCATAACACTGCTGTGATTTTTGAGGTTGGTCATAGCTGTGTCTGAACAATTACCCTTCAATTGTCGGAGTCTCCTTGGACAGTTTGCAATCCAACACTTCTGTGGCCAATTAAAGGCCACTTTTAGCTTTTGAGTGTAGTTGTGCCAACAATTGAGAGACCACCTCTGATTTGAGACACCACTCAGTGAAACCAAATGCTCTCCAAGATAGTGAGGGCTCTCCTTGTTGACCTCTCTATTAGCCATGGAAAAGGAAGAAGTCTTGGCAGCAATTGCTTCAAATCGCTACCCACCACCAATCCTCCAAAACAGCACTATCCATCTGATGCAAAGCCCTTCTTCCTTAATGTTTTATCTTTCTGACCCAGAGTTCCACAACTGTACTCATCAATCTACCAGAGCAAGGTGCCATTGTCACACACTCTTCCTGCAGCTACGGCCTGAGCAATGACCCTGAATCCATCCCAATGGGAATGCTGAGCTGCTGGACCTCTGAATGGGATGGCAGCCCCTGGGGATCACTAGGAATCGCTGAATGGAATGGTAGCACCTGGGGAATCACGGGGGAATCACTGAATGGAATGGTAGCCCCTGGGGATCAGTGGGGATCACTGAATGGAATAGTAGCCCCTGGGGAATCACGGGGAATCACTGAATGGAATGGTAGCCCCTGGGGCTCAGTGAGGATCACTGAATGGAATGGTAGCCCCTGGGGATCAGTGGGGATCACTGAATGGAATGGTAGCCCCTGGGGAATCACGGGGGGATCACTGAATGGGATGGTAGCCCCTGGAGATCACTAGGGATCACTGAATGGAATGGTAGCCCCTGGGGAATCACGGGGGAATCACTGAATGGAATGGTAGCCCCTGGGGATCAGTGGGGATCACTGAATGGAATGGTAACCCCTGGGGATGCACTACCCACTCCTTACTAGGAATGGTAGCACCTACTTGCTTGACCACCATTTCCCTTTGCCGCCTGGGGAAGCTGGGATTTTGCAATGTGGGTTTCTGTCACCTAAATAAAGTCACAAACTGGGCTGCTCATCAGTTGGCTCCATTGGGATGGGGAATAAAATAGGATTTGACCTAAAACAGATTTCACACACACAATATGTTGATTTTACATTACTGCTTCAGACCAGCTCAGACACAAAGCATATGGAACAAGTGGCAATCTCCCACTGGTACTGTCCCTACCTCTGAACTAGGAGGCCTAGATTCAAGTCCTATCTGTCGCAGAGGTGTTTAGTAACCTCCGAACAGGAAGATCAGACAATATCTGTCCCACCATTAAATTAGTTCATAGTTACTCTGTACCTACCACTTTTGGTCCATGTCTTTCCAACAGTAGCACATATAGATCCCAACCTACAAATCTTCCATCTCTGGAGCATCCAGAGACTGTTGGAAGCAAAAGACTTTGAAGCATCTTTGTGCAGGTTCTATCTGTGAGAATGCACATCCCTCATCATTCCTTATTGACCTCACATTAATATTAAGAATTGTGCTCTCTCCTTGTGTCCTCTACCAGTACAATGTTGAATTGTCTGCATCTACCCTGGATCCCTTTCTCAGTTTAAACGCCTCAATTTGTTCATACCTCAATCTTCACTATCTCGTAGCATAGAGTTGTTATTCTATGACTAAATGATACAGTAATTTTACACACAGCAAGATCCCAGGAACAGCAACATGCGAAATGTTTTTGATTGAAACAGGAATGTTAGGTCGACATATTCAACCCTGCATGTAGTAACACAGCATTTTAGAAAGAGGAGGAAGTAATTAAACAGGAAGGAGACCAAG
The DNA here is from genome assembly GCF_004010195.1 of Chiloscyllium plagiosum. Lineage (NCBI taxonomy): Eukaryota > Metazoa > Chordata > Chondrichthyes > Orectolobiformes > Hemiscylliidae > Chiloscyllium > Chiloscyllium plagiosum. The sequence goes on from NC_057735.1 coordinate 5,277,687, forward strand.
GGGAAGTTAGAGTAAGGAGAGGGTTGAAGACAAACCAAAGAAACTTTGATATAACAAAAAACTTTAATTACTGGAAACTGGAACATACAGAAACAAGTTGTTGGAAAAGCTCAGCAGATCTGACAGCATCAGTGGAGAGAGAAAAGTTAACATTTCAAGTCCAGTCACCCTTCTTCAGACTCAAATCATTAACACTCTCCTCTCTCCACAGCTGCTGCCATACCTGCTGAGCTGCTCCAGCAATTTCTGTCTTTCTGTGTTTTAAAGAGGCTTTGGTTTATACAAATATGACGAGCAAAGCAACATTTTTAAAAATGTTTTTATAAACAGAATATGAGCAGTGGTCAGAGCTGGCAAAGTGAGTGCCCACAGTCTTTGCGGTGCAAACATATATTTAAGTAAATGAGCAGGACAGTGTGGTTCAATGTTAGCCGCATCAACAAACATAAGGACAGGAGAAGGACATCCACCTCTGAATCTCCTGTTATTCAGTTTGATCTTGGTTGATCTGTATCTCAACCTTATTTAACAGTATTGCTCCATATCCTTTGGATTTAGGATGTGTATGCGATGTGCTAAATTAAGGGATTAATTTGGCAAAACATTGTTCATCTCAGTCTTGAAAACTTTGATTGTTCCTAGATATTATTCCCTTTCTTTCTCTCTGGTCAATAGGTGATCAACAGTGACCCTGGGTTGGTCTTCCCTCCATCTATCCCAGGTTTATGCCTCTAACAATATTATCATAACAGTTCAGACTCCTTTTCAATATTTGCAAAGGCTTCAGGTACACACAGTGAGATCTTGTTGACTCACACTGAGCTTGTAGATTCTCGTTTAAAATTCACCACTTTTTTTCATTCAAGTGAAATGCGTCTGTATGTAGGAGTCTGGAGGGAACACAACAACATAAGAATAGAGTGAGGTCCATTGAGTCTGCTTCTTTTAACAATGTGTAATAAGATGTAGAGCAGACTCCCCCTGCGGAAGGTTGCTTCGGGGTGTAAACATGTTTATAAATAATACACATACAATTTCTCAATCGCAGCATGTGTGTTCATAAAGATTTAACATCCCAAGACAGCCAAAGAACCAGAAGCAAACAGCCAAACTCAGGATGCTCTCTGCCTTGCAAATCAAGGAAATTATACTCTATCAGTGTAATTCTACAATCTATATTCATGACAAACCATTGCCACAATCGGACATTTCTTATAGATTACGCGAAGCATTTGCTCTCCTACAACAATGAAGCAATTCCCTTCCTATTCAGTTCCAATTTGATAGAATTCAAATGGATTCAACACTTTTCCACCCTGTTCCATGCACCATGCAAACTAATGTCTTCTTTGAAGTGTTGGATATTATTGCATGATCAACCACAATTTTAATTTATCTACTATCACTTCTTCAAGGGCAACTAGAGAGGAAAAACAATAAATACTGTCCCAGCCAGTGGTGCCTACTCCCCCCCTGCAAGTGATTTTGTTTTGAATATTGGCTTTAGTGGAATGAATTGTAAAGAATTTCACTGGAGCATTATCAGAGTAGTGTGACACCAAACCACAGGAAACACCAGGGGAGGTCACCACCCAAAAAAAAATGCAGATTTTAAGGAGCAGTTACAGAAAGAGAACAAGGTTGGTCAGTAATGTTTTGATGTTTTTTATTTATTATTTACATTAGATGTTGATGCACTGACAAAGTCTATTTCTTCCCCTAAATGTCACCAGTAGATAATCGTGAACTGTCTTTTTTAATCTCTGCAGTTCATAGGCTGGAGGTACACCCTCAGTGCTGTGAGGTGGTGAGCACCAAGATTTTGATCCTGTTACAGTGAAGGAACGGCGATTATAGTTTGAAGTTAGAATAGCATGAGTCTTTGGTGAATGTGACTGTGCATTTGCTGCCATTTGAGTCACACAGTCATAAAGTTGTACAGCACGGAAACAGACCCTTCGGTCCACTGATCCATGCTGATCAGACATCTTAAATTAATCTAGTTCCATATGCCAGCGCTTGGCTCATATCCCTCTAAGCCCTTCCTATTCACATACCCATCCAGATGCCTTTTAAATGTTGCCATTGTACTAGCCTCCATCACTTCCTCTGGCAGCTTTATCCCATGCACACACCACCCTCTGCGTGAAAACGTTGCCCCTTAGGTGTCTTTTAAATCTTTCCCCTCTCATCTTAAACCTATGCCCTCTAGTTTTGGAGACCCTACCCTGGGGAAAAGACCTTGACTATGCACTCTATTCATTCCCTCATGATTTCATAAACCGCTATAAGGTTACCCCTCAGCCTCTGATGCTCCAGAGAAAATTGGCCCAGCCTATTCTGCCCCTCCCTGTAGTCCAAGCCCCCCCCCCAATCCTGATAACATCCTTGTAAATCTTGAGCAGGGCATTTGCTGACCCTGTCCTCCAAATTGTTAGAGGTTGTGCATTTGGATGATACTGTCAACAAAGTTTGATGAGTTACCGAAGTTCACCTTGTAGGTGGTACACACCACTGTCACTGTGCATCAGTGATGGAGCATGTTGATGTGGTGCCAATAAAATATGATGCTTTGTCCTGGATGATGTTGAGCTTCTTGATTGTGAGAGCTGCAGTTACTCAAATAAATAGGATTTTTCCATCACTTTTTTCTAGGATGCCTTGTGGACAAGAGTCAGGAGTCAGAAGTTGATTGAAACAAAAACAAATTGCTGGAGAAACTCAGTGGGTCTGGCTGCATCTGTGGGGAGAAAGCAAAGTTAACATTTCAAGTTTGGAAACTCTTCATCAGAACTATTAGCAGATAGAAAAACCGCTAATTATGCTGAAGATAAAATTGGCAGGGGGTGAAGAGTACAGTGGTAATGATAGAATAGGCGAGTGAATTGATGGAGATGGAGCCCAGAGAGAAAGAGATCTGAAAGGGGTAGACAAATGAAGGGATTATGGATAACCAGAGGTAAGTAAATGACCTGATGTCAGAAAGCCCCTATTGCTTTACATCAACATTTTCAGACCAATCAGTATACACCTTGGAGGGGAGTGGGACTTGAACCTGACTCTTCCAGCCTTGAGATAGGGACAGTACTGGTGTGTCAGCAAAATGTAATAATATCCAATATTGGATGAGCAGACGTTTCCCACAATGAAACATTGGAATGGCCAAAATCATTGTTTCAGACACAAACTCAGATATATCTTATTAATCCCTCTCCTGGCAATAGTCTGAGTTGAACCATACTGTTCACAACTTTGAAATCAAATTTCACCCTGATATGACCTTCCTGTCACATATTCCCATGCAATGTTAGTCTTATCAATGATGTTCACATCCCATGAAAGAATAAAGTAAAATAAATGTCATTGTATAGAATTCCAATGGATTAAACTTTTTCCCATTCTTTCCAATGTAATCAAGCTCTAATGAACTAAAACTCCTGTCACTGCACTCCCTTTGCAGGAGTTTTAATGGGCCAAGCAGTTTAAAATTAATTTACCTAGTACTGAATTTCAAAGGATGAAGTCACGTCATATTCACTTCAAGGCACAAATATGCATCTGATAAAATAAAAAAAACTACTTCTCATTCAAATTTGAAACTATAAAGTCACCACAGGCCAAGCCACTTCCTATTCACTCAGTCTTCACTGAAATCATAAACCAGAAATGATTCTGAATGAACTGCTCAGAATACCAATCAAGAATCAACCCTCTGTCTCACACTGCTTCCAGTCAAGGCAACATTTAACAATCTGCTCCCATTAGTGTAAGAAGCTTTATTTTCATCCTGAGGATTACTTGCCTCTCAGTTACTGGCTGGGTGAATGATTAAATCAGCTGCAGGTTCACTGTTTACAAATTAGTGATTTTTATTTAGTGGTTATGGAAATGGTGATGCGGCTATGATTGGAATTTTGGTCAGAATTCTATTTTGTGAATAAGTCAAATACTTATCGATGTGGATATAGATGCTTTCTGATAGTATGAACCTTGGACTGCAGACAAATTGAAAACTACAAGGTTTAATCTTTCTGCTTGGATATTGTATTCATAACTGAAAATGTGTTGCTGGAAAAGCGCAGCAGGTCAGGCAGCATCCGAGGAACAGGAGAATCGGCGTTTCGGGCATAAGCCCTTCTTCAGGAATCCTGACCTGCTGCGCTTTTCCAGCAACACATTTTCAGCTCTGATCTCCAGCATCTGCAGCCCTCACTTTCTCCTATTGTATTCATAAGCCTAGTCCAGTCGATAGACTAGTCCTGTTGACTGGTCATTAGGATGTTATGGAAACATTATCAAATATTAATTCTGTCAACAGCTAAGTTAGTAAAAAAGAGCTTAACCAGTCAGTCATGAGCTTGCCATGATTCCATTTAGCATTTTACATAGTTATTTTGCATTTCTTCTGTCTCAGTTAACATTTGTCAATTAGAGTCATTGAGATATACAGAAAAGAAACAGACCCTTCTATCCAACTCATCCATGCCAACCTGATATCCTATAAAAATCTAGTCCCATTTGCCAGCATTTGGTCCAAATCCTTTTAAACCCTTCCAAAGCATGTACCCTTCCGGATGCCTGTTAAATGTTTTAATTGTACCAGCTTCCACCACTTCTCTGGCAGCTCATTCCATACACGCACCACCCTCTGTGTAAGAACATTGTCCCTTCGGTCCCTTTTATATCTTTCCCCTCTCACCCTAAACCTTTGCCCTCTAGTTCTGCACTCCCCCACCCCAGGGAAAATACCTTGTCTATTTACCCTATCCATGCCCTTCATGATTTTATAAACCTCTATAAGGTCACCCCTCAGCCTCTGATGCTCCAGCGAAAATAGCCCCAGCTGATTAAGCCTCTCCCTATAGCTCAACCCTCCAATTTAAATTCTGAATGGTTTAAACATGACAGTGTTCTCCATGCATTATGAGCAGGAACTCTCACGTGCAGTCTTTCTCTCCTGTTTCTCTCTGAATAATGGCCTGAGGCCAAACACAAGCTTGCTATTGTTCTGGATTAGTGGTGCTGGAAGAGCACAGCAGTTCAGGCAGCATCCAAGGAGCTTCAAAATCGATGTTTCGACCAAAAGCCCTTCATCGGGCTTTTGCCCAAACGTCGATTTCAAAGCTCCTTGGGTGCTGCCTGAACTGCTGTGCTCTTCCAGCACCACTAATCCAGAATCTGGTTTCCAGCATCTGCAGTCATTGTTTTTACCAGCTTGCTATTGTTGCCTAGCTTCCTCCAGCTGAGGCCTTGTGCACCTAACGCTCAGCAACCCTGAGCAACTTCCTGGATAATCAGGAGGAAACCTAGAGAAATCAAATTGGCAAAGAGCAACTTTGACCGGGGTGAATGCAAAACCATTAATCCCATTTTAGTACTTTCGCATGCATATCCACTCATAAGGAATGGCTTGAATGCACTGAAATTTCAGAGAGATGATGACCTAATGTGTTATCACTAACTATTCATCCAGAGAACAAGGTAATGCTCTGAGGGTCCAGGTTCAAATCCTGCCTGTGGCTGACGATGGAGTCTGAATTCAATAAAAAGGAATGAAATTAATAACCAACTGCCAATCAAGGAACCATTGTCAATTGTAGGAAAAACCTCACCTGGTTCGTTAATGTTCGTCAGGGAAATAAATCTGCCTTTCTCACCTGACTTGGCCTAGACGTGACTCCAGACCTCAGTAATGTGATCGTCTCTGAAATGACCCAGCAAGTCACTCACTTGTATCAATCGCTATGCAATCTCAATAAAGAAATGCAGCATGTGGACTGTAGGGGTTCAAAAAGGCAGCTCACCACCACCTTCTTATAGACAACTAGGGACAGAAATTAAATACTGGCCTGCTACTGGCACCCATATTCTGAGTGAATTAAAACAATGCCTACTTTCCAATATCTTCAGCTAAATGCCCAGACATTGGCAATTATTCCAAAACATTCAGCAGAAGAATGTTAGCCTCATTATCATAGAATCCCCACAGTGTGGAAACAGGCCATTTGGTCCAACAAGTCCATACCAACCCTCTGAAGAACCCACCCAATTACTCTACATTTACCCCCAGCTAATGCACCTAACCCATTCATTCCTGAGCACTATGGGCAATTTAGCATGGCCAATTCACCTAACCTGCACATCTTTGGACTGTGGGAGCTAACTGGAGCACCCGGAGGAAACCAATGCAGACACGGGGAGAATGTGTAAACTCCACATAGGCAGTTGCCTGAGGGTGGAATCAAAGCTGGGTCCCTGGCACTGTGTGGCAGCAGTGCTAACCACTGAGCCACCGTGCCGCCCAGACTCAGAGCTCGCTTAAGCACAACTGACAGATATGGCAACAATTTCTAATTCTTACGAGTGTAGTCTACACTTGACACTGAAACAGATAGGTGACAGTTCATAGACTCCCTCCAGATTCCTGAGCCCAGAAGTACTAATTTTCAGATGGGCTGCTGAACTGAGGTTCATTTTGTCCTTTCATCTGATTGAAAAGGTCTCATTGCACCATCAAACAAATGTTCTACTGTTAGATATGTGATTGCAACTGGATAGCACATGATAAGCAATTCTGGGAGTGCTAACAGCTGCAAAAACCGATGAGTTTAACTTAACCATTCAAGCTTGTAAAGTAACTCCTTTCTAGATGCAACATACATTCATCTGAAAAGGTTTGTTCTTTGCAAACAAAGGAAATACTTTCAATCATCATGCCTTTTTCAAATTACCTAGAAATGTGGAGAACTTATTTGCTTGTTTCTCCATAGCAGTGGCTTGTCTAAACAATCAACTTGCCAAACAATTTTACTATTTTCTCCAACATAAACCATTGTGATCATTTCAAAACTTGGCATTCTTGCATTTGTCCTGATGACTGCAAGATGAAAATTGAGTTTCAAAGATTAGAGGCAGCTCCACTTCCAGATTTCAAAAAGTAGAAGGAGTTCTGTGCACAGCCCAGACCATCATGGAAGCCAATCTCCTATCCATGGGCTCCATTTACACTTCTTGTTGCTGTGGAAAGGCTGCCAATATCATCAAAGACCCCTCCCACCCCGGTAATGCTCTTGTACAAACTCTTCCATCAGGCAGAAGATACAGAAGCTTGAACATGCATTAACAGGTTCAAGAACAGCTTCTTCACTTTTATTATTCAACTGATGAGTGGACTCTCTGATGTCAAATAATGTTGATCTTGTTCATGTTGATCTTGCTTTGTACACTTCCTGTGCAGTGCAACCTTGTATGCCTCACTCTGTCTAAGCCCCTATGATCTGTACATCCTGGCTTACTGTGATATGCCTGTATTGCTCGTAAACAAAGCTTTTCACTGTACTTAGAGGCATGTGACTACAATAAATCAAGTTAATATTTACTTTCTATTTAAAAGAGTGAAGGGACTTCACTCTTTATTTAACTCTGTGTTGTCTCTGTTCTGGGAGTAAAAAAAGTTTCATAAATGTGTGTCTTTTTTCATTAACATTCAAATTCTGTCCAACCAAGCATTCTGTCAGTGGGATTTTGGCTTAGTGAAAATTAGTTAACAATTTCCCCACATTTCCTGCAATAATTACACTTCAAAGATGCAGCATTGGAAGTAAAGTTCGCTGCATGACCCCAGGTTAGGAAAGGCTCTGTACAAACACAAGTCTCTTTTTCTTTGTGCCAAGCTATCGGAGGTGTTTGATAGGGTACAGCTTCATGTTGTTTCTAATCTCAAACTCCTGGCACCTCTCCAGACTCTAACTCCAGGTGACACTGGGTCTTTGGGTGACCATCTGGAGGACGTTGCTGGGAGACAGAATGGGACTTCATCAATTTCACAGCAGCAACCAATTTGTTTGACCATATAGGGCAACTGGGGGAATGTCCATGTTACAGAATCAGCAGCATGTCATCCACAGCCTGGTATCCCATGGGCTAAGGCTCAGCTGAAATAAATGATCCTCTAATTTAAAACTCTAATATTTCAGCAATTTCATTTGAATTTAATTTTAAAAATAAAGTTATAGTGCACTTTTTAAAATTTCCATGCACATTTATATTAAATTGTTGTAAATGTTAGTGAATAGCACCCAAAAGTTTAAGAGAAATGTCCCAGGATTAAGCTAGATGCTACAGGGGAGATGATGGCATTCTGGTAATGTCACATTTAGAAATACTATAGGAGTTCTTAGTCTATAGAGACAAAATAACTGGAAATGTAAAATTCTCTGGCAAAAAATTGGTTGTGGACTTTTGGAATGTAACACATAGATGTTTCAAAGTAACTTTAAATAGAGAGAGAGCAATTTGAGATAATGAGGGTCTGACTGTCCCACCACCCAACATCCAAAGGCCTTCTCACAGAGCTGCCCTTTGTAGACATAATGTGTGCAGCAATTATAACAATGTCAGCCAGGTGGACTTCTTAGAATATGAGTTCCCTGCTGGGGCTGTTAACCTGTTCCAATCAGGGAGCCCTGGTTGACGGATATAAACAGGAGTGTCAGAGGGTCTGTTCACTCTGAGAGCTGGCTCTGAGGGAGCTGGGTCAGTGTCAAAGACTCACCACATATAAATAAAGGGTGACTTGCTGACAGGATATTGGCTTCTGTGGAGTTATTTCAGTGGCAATGAGAGAAAAGCACGCTCCTGAAGAAATTCACTCACAACAGTCATCTTTGAGTTGGGGTAAGCATTTCTGGCATCATATCATTATTTGAAACACTTGAATCATTCGATCCTGCTGTCAAAGACTGGACCCAGTATGTGGAAATAATGCATTATCTTTTCCAAGCAAACGACATTGTGGTAGATGGAAGGCAACGAGTAATTTTCCTGACAGCTTGTGGACCCGCAGCTTATTTGGTTATTAAGAGCCTGACTTTTCCCGAGGCATCAAATACTAAAACCTTTCAAGGGTTGACAGATTTGGTCAAGGAATATTACAATTCCAAGCTTCCTGTAATTCTGAGACACTATCAGTTTTGCTTGTCAATTCAAGAACCAGGGGAATTGGTATCGGGATTTTTGTCCAGGTTAAGATGACTGGCAGAGATATGTGACTTTGGTTTAATGTTTAATGAGATGCTGAGAGACCGCTTGGTATGCAGGATTAGTGAATTGACCATGCAAAAGTGCCTATGATCTGATGTTCAATTGGACTTCAAACAGGAACTACAACTGGCTTTATCATTGGAAAATGCGATAAGTGGAGCATATGAGTTACAAGGCATTCTGATGGAAGTGGACACCCTCACCAGTCTGAGTGAGTTTGGGTAACACCACTTCAGTGAAAGCAATTACACAGCCTCACTCAGGACATATGCTGAACAGAGGGACTCTCGGTCAGCCCACAGAAAAACCCCAAAACAAAACCAAGCCTCAGTCAAACAGTTAACATTTTCTTCAGGACCCAGGCCAGCAAGCTGTTGTAGATCCTTCTGGTATGCAGTTTTGAGACAGCAAAGAGTCCCACTTGACTTAAATTGAGTAAGAGAAACTCATAGGCTGATAATCAGGAGAGTGTACACCCTGGAAAGCCCACATTCGTCTCTTTTGGAACAGTTAAATTGCTTAGCAACACCCACAGCAGAGCCAATCAAAATAGACATTTAGTTAAGTGGTCACCCAGTTCTAATGGAGGTCTATACCAGCACAGCTGTTTCAGTGATCGCAGAACTAGTCTTTAACAAAATTCGTTGCAGATTGCAACACTTAAGTTTGTGCAAGATCTTGTTTATACTGAGAGCCTATACTGGAGAATCTTTATAGATTAAGGGTACAACTTCAGTTCCAGTCTGTTATGAGAAGCATCTGGTGCAGTTCCCACTGATTGTAGTAGAAGGCTCGGGCCCTAGCTTGATGGGGTGGAACTGGTTGAGAGAGGTTCAACTTGCTTGGCTCAACATTTCTTAATTAGAAAATGACTGCCTGAGTGACGTCCTAATTAAAAACCCGGAGGTTTTTCAGGAAAGTCTAGGGATTATCAAAGGAGACAAGGCAACCTTGCATGTTGACCAGGAAGCAATTCCAGTATTCCCCCACTCAGTGCTATTTGCCTTATGGGTAAAACTAGAGGCAGAAATCAGGAGGCTGGAAAGTGCAGGAATCATCAAAACAATCTGGTTTGTGGAATGGGCAGGACGGGTCATTCCAATTGTGAAGTCAGATGGGTCAATTTGCCTTTCTGGGGATTTTATTCAAGCCATTTTATTCAGCTTTTTGCAGCTGGACAAATATCCAATCCCTCACATGGAGGGTTTATACACAAAGCTGGCAGAGGGGGGCACTGACCTTCACAAAGCTGGACATCAGCCATGGGTACTTCCAATTGCGGTTAGATGAGGATTCCCAGAAGCATGCCATGATTAATACCTATAAGGGTTTGTACCAGTATACCAGACTGCTATTTGGGGTATCGTCACCCTGTGCAATTTTTCCATGAATGATGGAGAACATTTTACAAGATCTGTGCTGGGTCGCCATTTATAGAGATGATGAGCTAATAACAGGGAAGACCAATAAGAAGCACTTGGAGAACTTGGACATAGCTCTTAGATATTTCTCCCAGATGGGCAGATGCCTTAGAAGGGAAAAATGTGTGTTCCAGGGACCCCAAGTGACCTACTTGGGCTACAGAGTCAACTACACAAAGTGCGGCACTGGAAAAGCACAACAGGTCAGGCAGCATCCGGGGAATAGAGAATCAATGTTTCAGGCATAAGCCCCATCAGGAAACGTCGACTCTCTTGCTCCTCGGATGCTGCCTGACCTGTTGTGCTTTTCCAGTGCCACACTTTCTGACTCTGAATCTCCAGCATATACAGTCCTCACTTTCTCCCTACAGAGTCGACAAGACTGGGTTACACCTGTTGGAAGATAAAGTGAAGGCAATCAAAGGTGTCCCGGCTCCCACATCTGTTCTAGAGCTTAGGTCTTTCCTTGGCCTGAATTTCTGAAAGGGTCAGCCTTGGAAATGGTCAGTAACCAAGCCATAGCTTTCAGGGAAGTGAAGAAACAGCTATCATCCTCGAGGGTGTTGGCACACAATGATCCCAAGAGATATGTGGTGTCGACTTGCGATATCTCCCTGTACAGCAATCGGTAATATTAGCTCGTAGGTGGCCAAATGCAGAGGAACTCCCATTAGCATATGCATCCAGGACTTTGCTTAATGTAGAGCATAAATATACCCAGATCGAGAAGGAAGGCTTGGCAGTCACATTTGGAGCCAGGAAGTTCCACCAATGTGTTTATGTGTGTACATTTGTAATAATAATGGACACAAACCCCTGCCACGTCTGCTTAAAGAGGACAAGGCTTTGCTACCCATAGCTTCAGGCCAAATTCAGCGGCGGACTTTGATACTGAATGCAGATAATTACAAGTTGGAAACTGTCAGGGAGGCCAGGTAACGAATGCGGATACATTGAGTCACCTCCTGCTGGCAGGTACACCACTGGTGGGACAGCCACTGGAAGTTTCCACAATGGTTTTAAATTTTCTGGACACACTTCCAGTTACAGCTGACAATATCAGACTTTGGATGCAGAAAGATCCGGTCCTGGCGAAACTGAAACAGCTGGTGGTGATGGGGGTAACCCAAAAGGCCATTGCAACCAGAATTAAATCCCTGCTGGATCCGGAGAGACCAGATCACAGTCGAGGACGGCATAGTATTATGGGGAACGAGAGTGATTGTCCTGAGCAAACATCATCAGCAGATACTGGCTGAACTCCCTCAGGGTTATCCAGGGGTCTCCAAACTGAAGATGTTGGTGAGAAGTTATGTCTGGTGGCCAAGATTGGATGCAGACACAGCCACCTTGGTGGGGCAGTGCCCAGCGTGCCAATGAAGACAAAAATAACCGCCAGCAATTCTCCCACATATGTGAGAACGGCCAGGTAGAGCCTAGACTCGGTTGCACATCGATTATGCCGGTCCTTTCATGAGTTCAATGTTCTTAGAAATTGTGTACACCCACTCAAAGTGGCTAGACGTGCATCAAGTTCAGTCGTGAAACACGGGGAGGACGATAGAAAAACTGTGCATATCTTCTGCAATTCCTGGATTCCTGGACATGTTAGTCACAGATAACGGGCCATCGTTTACCAGCAGGGAATTTGAGTGTATCCTAAAGTCAAATGGCATTTGACATATAAAGACAGATCCAAACCACCCATCATCCAATAGTCTGGTAGAAAGAGTAGCCTAAATATTGAAGGCTGGCTTAAAGAAACAGCCTACAGCTTCACTAAACAATAAACTGTCCCGGTTCCTATTTGATTATAGGTGCATCCCTCATGCAACTATAGGCATAGCTCCAGCAGAGGTATTAATGAGGAGGAGACTGCATCAGATTAAATTTGATCTTCTCAGACCTGGGAGGGAGGGTGTAACAGCATCAGGAACACCAGTGCCAGGCACAAGACTCTGCTGTGTGAGAGAGATAGTTTATTACAGAGGATGAAGTTTGGTGTAGGAACCATGGGAATGGCCCTGCATGGGTAAGGGTCATGGTCAACGCAAGGAGGGTGTTAAAGTTCAGGTGTGACAGTCCTGAACAAGCACATGGGGACCAGAAAGAAGCTGCAAACTCACAAACAGGGGAGGAGCAAGATGTGGTCCAGCTCCTTAGGATAGTCAGAAAAGCTGGCAGAACCCTTGGGTTCTCCCTCTCCATCAGGCATTGAAGATACCTCTGAACCTGAGATGGACTCGGCAGATGGTGCTGCCTTGATGCTTTTGTCCCTTGAAGAAGAGAATGAACTCCTTCTGAGATGCTCTGAACATAAGAGGTGAGCTACTGTACATTATACGCGACCTATGTCAGAGACAGAGTCAGAGGAATCTGAGCCAGTGCTAAAAAGCAAGAGGAGGAGCTAAAAGAGAAAGAACCGGCCTATGTCCTCAGACTTGTTGGATGGAGGGTTGGGGTGGGATATGGTGATTGTAACAAGGTAAGTCAGCTCAACATCATAGAATACAAATTCCCTGCTGTTAATCTGGTCCAAATAGGGAGCCCTGGCTGACAGATACAAACAGGAATGTTAGATATCCCGACACTCTGGGAGTTGGCTCTGACAAGGTTGTACCTGAGCCAAAGACTTTCCCACGTATAAATGATGAGTGACTCGGTGATGGACTATCATCTTCTGTGGAGTTATTTCAGTTCTGTTCGATCTTCTATGAAGAAACTTCACTGTCCTTTCCTGATCTGGTCTCTGTGTGACCCCAGATCTACAGTAATGTGTTTAGCTATTAACTGCCCCATGTAATGGTTGTTCAGTTCAAAAGCATTAGGTTCTTGGCAACAAATACTGGGCTTGCCAGCAACATTCGTGAAAAAAATCAAGTATTTAATCTGTCCATATTAATCTGCATACCAACATGTTGAAGATTCAACCTTAACCTGCAGATTAATAGATCAAGCATTACACTAACTTTCACAATAAAACATAAACGTTATGCAAATTGCACATTAATGCTTTAAGATTTTATACATTAATTTGCAAATTAATTCATTAATTTGTAGAACAATACATTGAGCATTATATTAATTGCAATGTTCAAATGTTCAGCAATCTTACATAAAACATCTGAATACTAAATTCCACCATGATACAGTCCAACATTTACAAATCTCCAAATTAGTACATTGCAAATTCATACTTTAATCTATAAATTAGAGCTGGAAAGGTTCATTATTTTATCTGTGCGTTGCCACATTAAGGGTCTCACATACACTAAATTGGATGTTAATAAGTTCAACATTAATATGTTAATTGACATATTAATACATTACATTCAATCTCTAATTTCTACATTAATACTTTAAATTTCACAATCCCTAATCCACATGCTAAAACTTTAAATTTTCAAATCCTAATCTGTATGCTAATACTTTGTGGGTGGAAACCCTAATTTGCATTTGAATATATTAAATATTCATGCACTAATCAAGATATTAAGACATGAAATATTCATGTTCTAATCACCTCATCAATGTGTTAAACTTTCATATTGTAAATCGTGTAAGATAAATTCAACCACATTGTGTCTGTTCTAGTTGATGACTCATTCTATAGAAGTGCATGTTAAAGTAGAATGGGTATGTTTCATTGTATCTATTGAGACGGCTGTGTTGGGATAGATATGCCGGGATTGGTGTCTAACTAAGAGGACTGATGAAGGTACTGCAGTTGATGTCGAGTACATGGATTTGCAAAAAGCAAAAATGAAAGCAAAACACTAGGGCTGCTGGAAATCTGAAATAATAACTTTAAAATACTGGAAAAGCTTTGGTAGCATCAATGTAGAGAGAAACAAAGCTGGGGGGAGGGGTGGAATTTTCCCACATTGTTTCTAAATGTGGTCTGAATGTATTACAACTAACATGACGTCCACGCTGGCAAAATAATTCAGCCAGCTGCCCACTTGCCAGCTCATTGAGAGCCAATGGGTGAGTGAGGGCAGTTATCTCAACCAATCACAGGCTTTGAATGTAGAAACTAGGTCATTGGACTAATAAGAGGCCGGCAGTGTCTGGGTCCCAGAACCCACTGGTTGAGGTGGGCATCTAATGCTTGAGGTATCCAACAAAGAGAAGGTAATTTTTTTTCTCTTCTCACGGGACTGGGGGTAAATGAAAACCCCATCCAACATAACAGGCCAATCACTGTAGTTTTTCAGGCAGGAAACTAGCCAACTCTCTCAGCTGCTGGGGAGACAGGTGATTAGGGAGGTGGCCAGTTAAGGGCCTGGGTGGCCATTTGCTGAGGAATTAAGGACTGTAATTAGGAGGAGGTTGTCCATGAACCTTCTTGTCCAGTACTAATAGCTGGGGTGGTAGGATGAGGCTGAGTTGATCTCCAGGACCAACTTGCTCCATTGTTTCCCCTTCTCACCACCTTGAGGCAGGAGGAAAGTATGCTCAAGGTTTCAAGTCAAGTATGCTACTTTTTTGGAATTAACATCAAAATATGATGTCCTCTTCACTGCTGAGGGTAGGCCATGCTTGACTTTCAAAAGGCATTTTCCAAAGGGCCACATGAAAGTCTTGATTACAAAATGAGACCACATGCAATAAAATGGATGGTAGCAACATGAGGTTGACAGTAGTCAATGGTTCCTTCTCATACTGAAGGACAGGTTTACCTGGGGCTTGGTGTTAGAGTCACAGCTTCGCTTGGTATAAGTAAATGTCATAGATTTATTTGTGATGGACACAATTTCAACATTTGCAGATAGCAAGTAACTTGGAAGTATTGTGGTCCGAGAGGAGGATAATGATAAATTTCAAAAGGACATAGACAGGTTAGTGGGATGGGAGGATAGATGGCCAATTCATTTTCATAGAGAGAAATAGACAGTGATTCATTTTGATGGGGCAGATGAGAAGAGACAATATAAAATCATGCAATCTCTACAGTGCAGGTGGAGGCTATTTGGCCCATTGAGTCTACACCAACTCTGCAAAGAGCATCCCACCCTTAGCCCATAACCCCACATTTACCATAATTAATCCAGCAACCTGCACATCTTTGGGCTGTGGGAGGAAACCAGAGCACCCGGAGGAAACCAAGGCATAGAAAACAAACGCAAGAGAATTATGATAAACCTGTATGAAACTTTGAAAATTATTTAAAAAACAAAGACATATAAATTCAGAGCTTTTGTCTTGCGTTCATGCAAGAAAACCAAATTTAGAAAGGGAACAACAATTTATACCCAATGAGAAAAGGGTACTGATTGGTTGGACTATGTTTGGCATAGAGATGCAATGTTAGCTGTCATTTTTAGTTAACTGGTTAAATTTAAACAGGAAAGTCATTACACAGTAATTAGCAGAACCCCCAGTACCATCAACATAAGAGGGATCTAGGTGTACAGATTCACAGTTTCCTGAAAGTGGCATTACAAGTGGATATGGTGGTCAAGAAGACATATAGCAGGCTTGACTTCACTGCTTGGAGCAAAGTGTATGAACATCGGCAAGTTATGTTGCAGCTGTATTGAACTTTAGTTCAGCTGCATTTGAAATATTGTGTACAGTTCTGATCACCACACTATCAGAAGGATATGGAGGCTTTGGAGAGAATACTGAAACAGTTTACCAGGATGTTGCCTGGTTTGGAGGGTATCATCTCTGAGGAGAGATTGGGCAAATTTAGTTTGTTTTCACTTGAACGTCAAAGGCTGAGGGGCAACCTGATAGAAGTTGACGAAGTCCTGAGAGGCGTGGATCGAGCGGATAATCGGAATTGGAATCCCAGGGCAGAAATGCTAATTACTAGAGGACATAGGTTTAAGGTAAAAGGGGGTAAGTTTAAAGTAGATGTGAGAGGGAAGATTTTTGCACAGAGGATGGTAAGTGCCTGGAAAGTGCTGCCAGAAGAGGTGACGAAAGCAGATACAATAACAACGGTAAGAGGCATCTTGACAGATACATGAAGAGAAAGGGAATAGAGGGATACGGACAGCTTAGAGGCAAAAGCTTTTTAGTTTAGAAAGGCATCAGCGGTTAGTGTTGTCTTAAGGGGCTGAAGGGCCTGTTCCTGTGCTACACCACTCTTTGTTCCTTGTTCTTGGGTTTTGATTGGAAAGGGTGTTGCCAAGGACATGGAGAAAGGGATTGGCTGTCTGCATAGTATTTTCCTCATTGGAAAAAAGAAATGTTGAAAAGGTGTAAACATATTCTTTTTGCCTGTAAGTACTAGGGTTCTGTGTGTGCTGACAGTCAAGCATAGGGAGAGAGTGACAAGGGGATTTACCAGAATGTCTTCAGGATGGGGGAGAGACTTGGACTATTCTCCTGAATGCTGAAAAAAAGGGGAGATTTAATAGACACATTAGGGTTAATGAAAGGAAACTTTTCCAGTGCTCGAGGGTCAATAAGTAAAGGACATTGACTTGAGATTATTGGAAATAGTAGCAGAGTGAGGGCGAGGAATACAGAATGATAAGTAATTCACTGATTGAATGGATGGTGAGAGTAGATTTTGGGTAATAAGTAATTTTCCACATAACAGTGACCATAATATTTAATTGTATAATTTAATTCTAGTGGAGAAATAAGAATAAAGGGTGAAAATATTACATAGGAAGAATAATTTGGGAAGGAATTTACGACAAGCAAATGAAATTTAATAGGAAAGCTGTGGATACTCAGTGTCAGGATTTCATGATGCAGACAGTTTAGATAAGTATTTCCATTGGAAAGCAATCAAAACTAGGATAAAATAAATTTGTCATTGTCTTACCAGAGCATAGGGCTGCTCTCTCATACAGGGAGATGACAGATAGTGGTTTAAACTGAAGGTCACCACACCTTAAGCAAAGGGGAGTGGTTGAGAAGGAAAGCCCTTCATAGTAACCTCAGCTGGTTCAGGAATTGAACCCATGCTCTTGGCATCACTCTACATTACAAACCAGCCACCTGAGCTAACTGAATCAACTTAGAGCTCCTTAATACAGATGTTAAAATTAATTAGGAAAAGGAGATTTATAAGAAATAGCAAGTAAAAAATTGACTTGAAAACCCAAGCAAAACACAGAAAATGCAGGAGGGAGTGAAAAGGATTCTATAGAAGGCAAAGAGGGATCATGAGAAGAAACAGATAGGTAACATAACGGAGAACACAAAATTTATTTAAAACATCTGATACATAAAGGATGGATAGAACAGATTAGGAACAAAAAAGGAAGTATGAGGTATGACTGAGTTACTGAATAAATAATTGGCATACAGGTCATTCTCGTATAATGCGCATTTCATCAGCCCATATTGGATATAATGCAATTGACAAATTGTGGACATTGTTTGGATAATGTGAACTTTCTACTGAACAGGTATAGTGATTTTCTATTAGTGACCTTCTACAGCAAGAGTTTCTATAGCGCAGGGTTGCAGAGAAACATAACTTTCGTGTTATAGCAGAACGACCTGTATTCTTAAAATCACACAGTTACAACTACAGAGCAATCTCGATTATCTGTACGATACCAGGTGAGGAGTATTTTGTTTGGATAATCGCATACCCCTCAGTTTGCTGAGGGGAGTGAGGGTGGAGTTGGCAGAAACTCTGACCTTTCAATTCTAATCTTTCAATTGTCCAGGTGACTAGAGGATTGTAAATGTTACAGCCCAGTTCATGGAAGGAGAAAGGGAGAGTGACCTGGGAATTACATGACAATTAGCTAAATATTAATGGGGTGGAAATGGTAGACCTTTGTCCAGATTAATTGTCCAAACTAATTCTCACGTGAAGGACATCGGTTAGAAAGTGACAGCCGAGATGAATTTTTGATGAAGTCACAGATCAGGTACTTACATATTTTGAAAAATGTCATATTGTTAGTCAAAAACATTTTGGAGGCCCCCAACAATCAAAGTTCACTTGTAAACCAATCAGCACTTACCTCTCATATAAATGCTTCCCATATACATTAGTATTTCTTGAGAATCATCCTGATGAGTCTAAGATGAAAAGCTTCAACAAAATGTATTTCTTTTCAGCAAAACTCAAGTTCTGTACATACCAAATGACCATTTGATAGTCGCGCTGTAGTTTTCGTATGCATGGGTTTTCAATGGGAATTTGATCAGTACAACAGTGATCCTGTGGCACAGTATGTAGTGTCCCTACCTCTAACCACCAGTTCATAAAATATAGGAGCAGAATTAGAATATTCAACTCATTGAATCTGCTCCACCATTTGATCATTGGTGATGTGTTTCTCAACCCCATGATAGAGTCATAGAGCTGTACAGCATGGAGCCAGACCATTCAGTCCATCCCCTCCATACAGACCAGATATCCGAACCTAATCTTGTCCCATTTGCCAGCATTTGACCCATATCCCTCTAAACCTTTCCTACTCATGTATCCATCCAGATGCTAATGGAAGTGATGGAGGCTGGTGCAATTGCAACATTTAAGAGGCATTTGGACGGGTATATGAATAGGAAGGGTTTGGAGGGATATGGGCCGGGTGCTGGCAGGTGGGACTATCTGGTCGGCATGGACGGGTTGGACCGAAAAGTCTGTTTCCATGCTGTACATCTCTATGACTCTAAGTGTTGCAATTGTACCAGCCTCCACCACGTCCACTGGCAGCTCATTCCAAACACACACTATCCTCTGTGTTAAAAAGTTACCCCTTAGGTCTCTTTTATATCTTTCCCCTCTCACCTTAAACCTATACCCTCTAGTTCTGGACTCCCTCAACTCAGGAAAAAGACTTTGTCTATTTACCCTATCCATGCCTCTCATGATTTTATAAAGCTCTACTTAAATAAATGATTTGGGTGTGAGCATAAGAGGTACAATTAGTAAGTTTGCAGATGACACCAAAATTGGAGGTGTAGTGGACAGCGAAGAGGGTACCTTAGATTACAACAGGATCTTGATCAGATGGGCCAATGGGCTGAGAAGTGGCAGATGGATTTGAATTCAGATAAATGCAAGGTGCTGCATTTTGGGAAAGCAAATCTTAGCAGGATTTGTACGCTTCATGGCAAGGTCCTAGGGAGTGTAGCTGAACAAAGAGACCTTGGAGTGCAGGTTCATAGCTCCTTGAAAGTGGTAGTTGCAGGTAGATAGGATAGTGAAGAAGGCGTTTGGTTTGCTTTCCTTTATTGGTCAGAGTATTGAGTACAGGAGTTGGGAGATCATGTTGCAGCTGTACAGGACATTGGTTAGGCCACTGTTGGAATATTGCATGCAATTCTGGTCTTCTTCCTATTGGAAAGATGTTTAGATTACTTATAGTGTGGAAACAGGCCCTTCGACCCAACAAGTCCACACCGACCCACCGAAGCACAAACCACCCAGACCCAATCCCCTACATATACCCCTTCACCTAACACTACAGGCAATTTAGCATGGCCAATTCAAAACTGCACATTTTTTTGAACTGTGGGAGGAAACCCACGCAGACACGGGGAGAATGTGCAAACTCCACACAGACAGTTGCCTGAGGCAGGAATTGAACCAGGGTCTCTGGCGTTGTGAGGCATCAGTGCTAACCACTGTGCCACCCACGTGGAACTTGAAAGGATTCAGAAAAGATTTACAAGGATGTTGCCAGGGCTGGAGGATTTGAGCTATAGGGAGAGGCTGGGGCTGTTTTCCCTGGAATGTCAGTGGCTGAGGGACAGCACGGTGGCTCAGTGGTTAGCACTGTTGCCTTACAGTGCCAGAGATCTGGGTTCAATTCCTGCCTTGGGTTACTGTCTGTGTGGAGTTTGCACATTCTCCCCGCACTCTGCGTGAGTTTCCTCCCACAGTCCAAAACTGTACAGATTAGGTGAAGGGGTAAATGGGTGGGTTGCTCTTCGGAGGGTCAGTGTGGACTTGTTGGGCTGAAGGGCCTGTTTCCACACTGTAAGTAAATTTATCTCAATCTTATAGAGGTTTACAAAATTATGAGGGGCATGGATAGGGTAAAAAGGCAAAGTCTTTTCCCTGGGGTCGGGGAGTCCAGAACTAGAGGGCATAGGTTTAGGGTGAGGGGGAAAGATATAAAAGGGACCTAAGGGCAACTTCTTCACACAGAGGATGGTACGTGCATGGATTGAGCTGCCTGAGGAAGTGTAAGAGGCTGGTACATTTGCAACATTTAAGAGGCATTTGGATGGGTATATGAATAGGAAGGGTTTGGAGGGATATGGGCTGGGTGCTGCCAGGTGGGACTAGATTGGGTTGGGATATCTGATTGGACGGGTTGGACTGAAGGGTCTGTTTCCATGCTGTACATCTCTATGACTCTATGACACCTGTCAGCCACTGATGCTCCAGGGAAAACAGCCCCAGCCTGTTCAGCCTCTCCTTATAGCTCAAACCCTCCAACCCTGGCACCATCCTTGTAAATCTTTTCTGAACACTTTCAAGTTTCACAACATCCTTCCTATAGCAGGGAGATTAGAATTGCATGCAGTATTCCAAAAGTGGCCTAACCAGTGTCCTATCAGCTGTAACATGACTTCCCAACTCTTGATTGCAAATATATTTCTGCTGCAAGCCTTTTGTATTTTCATTCGCTGATCTTCCTTTTCCTGCTAAAAGAAAAACATACACAAAACTAGATTGAATATTTACTATTTCTAAGTATTATGAACTTGTAAATTAATTACATCCTTCCGGACTTTACAGTAAATTCAGGGAACTTCAAGCTAAAAGAGTATTAACATACTATGTTGAGAGTGTGGTGCTGGAAAAGCACAGCAGGCCTGGCAACATCTGAAGAGCAGGAGAATCAACATTTTTGGCATCAGTCCTTCATCAGATTCCTGATGATGGGCTCATGCCAGAAATGTCGGTTCTCCTGCTCGTTCGGATGTTGCCTGACCTGCTGTGCTTTTCCAGCACTACACACTCGACTCTGATCTCCAGCATCTGCAGACCTCACTTTCTCCTATTAACATACTATGTCTGTGGAAGTCTTGAAGTAAGTATCTAGTTCTCTTGCCTTCTCCATGTAACCAAGGTCCCCCTTACCAATCAAGAACATATCTGTCTCTGTCTTGAACACACTCAATGATGTGGTCTCCACAGTCTTCTGAGGCAATGAGTTCCACAGATTCACCACCCTCTGGCTGGAGAAATTCCTCCTCATCTCAGTCCTAAAGGCTCGTCCCTTCACTCTGAGGCTGTGCCCTCAGATCCTAATGTCTCCTCCTAGTGGAAGTGCCTTCTCCATGTTTACTCTATTCAGGCTTCTTAATATTCTGTATGTTTCAATCAGCTGAACTCCATCAAGTACAGACGCAGAGTCCTCAACTGCTCTTCATATGACGAGCTCCTCATTCTCAGATCATTCTTGTGAACCTCCTCTGGACCCTCTCCAACCCCAGCAAATCTTTCCTTGCCTACAGAGCCCGAAACTGCTCACAATATTCCAATTGCAATCTGACCAGAGCCTTATCCAGTCTCAGCAGTACATCCATGCTCTTGTATTCTAGCTTTCTTGAAATAAATGCTAACATTGCATTTGCCTTCTTAACTGCCACTCCAACTTGCATGTTAACCTTAAGGGAATCCAGAACTAGGTCTGCCAAGTCCTTCTTTGCTGCAGATTTCTGAAGTGTTTGCTCATTTAGAAAATAGTCTACACTTCTGTTCTTCCTACCAAAGTACATGACCTCACACTTTCTCACATTGTATTCCATCTGACACTTCTTTGTCTGCTCTCCTTGCCTGTCTGTGTCCTTCTGCAACGTCCCTGCTTCCTCAACACTTCCTATTCCTCCACCTATCTCTGTGTCAACTGCAAACTTATCAATATTGCCATTAGTTCCTTCATCCAGATCATTAACTCCACTAGTCACTGGCTGCCATCCTGAAAAATAATCCTTTATCCATACCCCTGCCTTTTGCCAGTCAGTCATTCCTCTATCCATACCAGTACCTTGCCCCTCACACCATGGGGTCTTATCTTATTTAGCAGCCTCCTGTGCAGCACCTTGTCAGTGATCTTCTGGAAATCCAAATAGATTACATGCACTGGCTCTCCTTTGTCTAACTTGCTCGGTACCTCCTCAAAGACTTCCAGCAGATTGATCAGGCAAGACCTCCCCTTGACAAAGCTGTGCTGACTCAGCCCTATTTTACCATGCACTTGCAAGTACTCCGCAATCTCATCCTTAATAATGGACCCTGTATTCTGCCTCCCTCCGTTCTTAAAGAGGAGGTTACATTTTCCAGTCCTCTGGCACTCTCGCTGACTCTAGTGAGTCCTGAAAGATCACCAACAATGCCTTTACAATCTCCACAACAATCTCCTTCAGAACTCTGGGAGATAGTCCATCTGGTCTGGGTGATTCATCAACTTTCAGACCTTTCAGCATCCTTAGTGATGGCTACTGCACTCACCTCACCCCCTGACTCCTGGTATGTTGCTGGTGTCTCTCACTGTGAATACTGATACAAAGTACCTGTTCAGTTCTCCGCCATTTCTTTGTTCCTGATTACTACTTCTCCAGCCTCAAATCCAATGGGCCAATATCCATTCTCACCTCTCTTCCCCTTTATATATCTAAAATAAAACCCTCTTGCAATCTTTGTTCAAATCGTTAACTAGCTTAGTCTCATATTTCATCTTCTCCTCTCTTTTTTGGCTTTCCTTTTTAGTTATCCTCTTGTTGGTTTTTAAAGGCTTCCCAATCCATTGGCCTCCCCCTAATCTTCACCATATTCCTTTGGTTTTTATGCTGTCCCTGACTCCCCCTGTCAGCCATGGTTACCTCACCCTCTCCTTAGAATGTTAATTCCTCTTTGGGATGAATTTCTTCTGTGCCTCCCAAATTGCCCCCAGAAACATCTGCCATTGCTGCTCCATTATCTTCCCTGCTAGGCTCCCCTGCCAATCAACTCTGGCCAGCTCCTCCCTCTTGTCTCTAAGCTAGAAGCCCTGGATTAAAATCTCACTCTGGGACTTGTAACTCCTTCCAGCATGTCTCTGGCGGGTAGTAAAGTTGGCAGAGTGACCTGGTCAGCCATAACCATGTGGCAGTTGCAGCTTCCCCATTGATGAAAGAGTATATGGTAAGGCTTCACTGGCAAGCATCCTCCTTGCTTTGAGTTACTACAAAAGAGACGAAAGATTAAAACAATAGATGGTGGTAACTTTGGCACATAATTACACAAGAGATTAGATACGTAGAGTAACAGTGAGCATTGCTTTCTATTGAGAAAGAAGGAAGCAATCGGGTTTGCCAGGGATTCAATATTAGGACCATTCCTTGCTTTATCTAAAAATGACCTGGACTTGGGTAAAGAGACGACATGCATTTACCAAATTTGCAGATACAACAAAACTTATGACATAATAAACCATTATCAGATAAGCATCTTAGGAAAATGGGAGACATGTGACAATTGCAATTTAAAGCAGATAACTGTGAAACGATGGACGTTGGAAGTGATAATGAGGAAAGGCAATAGATTCTAAACTGTCCTGTTGTGAGAAGGATTGTGATGCACGTTCACAAATCTTTGAGGGCTTCTGTACAAGTTGATAAGGCATGATGCATTGGCTTGTTTGAAAATAAGGGCATTCAATGAGCTTTCTGACTATTAGAACATAGAACATAGGGACTGTACTACAGCGCAGTACAGGCCCTTCGGCCCTCAATGTTGCGTCGACCTGCAAAAATAATCTGATGCCCATCTAACCTACACTGTTCCATTATTATCCATATGCCCATATCTGCTCACAGAATATTTTCGAGTGAATATCCAGTTTATGGGGCAATGTTGACATTAGTCACGATGTAGTTACATTGCATCAAGAAAATGAATATTTCTCACTGCATTCAATCAGCTGTCTAAAGGCTTACACTCTGTGCAACTATTCGGAGTAACCGATTACTCATTGGGGGAAACACACAATGTTGGTTTTACTGGACGGGGTTCGGGCTGATCACTATTTAACTTGGTGGAGTGGCTGTTTACTCAGCGTGGTAATGATCATTCAGTCAGTAAACCATATGGACAGGCTGGGTTAAGGCAACTCATTATGTAACAGTGCAAAGTTTACTCAGCAGGACAAGAGCTGATCACTGTGTAACCGTATGGTGCTGCTGTTATTCAGCGGGGCAAAGGTTACTCTCACTGTGCCACTGCATGCAACAGGCATTAATTTAGCAGTGCATGGGTTAAGGAGGAATCCGTGGTCTAGTTTCCAGCGAGCAGAACAAATTTGCTGGAGACATGCACATTGATGTCAGCTACCACATTGAATTCTCAGTTGAAATCAAACAATCCTCCTGGTACTGACTGGCCTTCAGCTTGAGAACAGCTAACGTACAAACACAGAGGCTGAATTCATATTACTGCAGAAAGGCAAGCAAATAATGCTCAGTGCACATAATGAGCCTTTGGAATGATGTGTTTCCCATTCCAAGCATCTGGAGCACAAAGATTACAATAGTCTGATGCATTATTCATGGGCAGCATTTGAATATCCTACAATTAATTGACAAATAATTATTGCAGTCAATTTTACTTGCCAATTCACTTGCTATTTTGAGAGCCTGTGAATTGCAATTGAGGGGAGGGGTAGAGGGAGGATGTGGGGGATTTTTGAAGTTCAAGCCTGATTTGAAAAAGAAGTCACTGTATTGATATATAAGGCAGAAAGACAGCGAGAAATATTAATATTCTGGCCAATGTTGCATTTCAATGAACAGGAGGATTCTTCCCCATTTTGCCTTCGTCTGTGAGTGACCTTGACGTCACACAAACTAAATAAAGCTGAGAGGTGCCTTGGAAAAGCTTTATAAGGATGCTGCCAGGGTTGGAGGGTTTGAGCTGTAGGGAGACGCTATATAGGCTGGCGCTGTTTTCCCTGGAGTGTCAGAGGCTGAGGGGTGACTTTCTAAAATCATGAGGGACATAGATAGGGTAAATAGACAAGGTCTTTTCCCCAGGGTAGCGGAATCCAGAATTACAGGGCACAGGTTTAAGGTGAGAGGGGAAAGATTTAAAAGGGACCTAAGGGGTAGCTTTTCCATGCAGAGGGTGGAATAAGCTGCCAGAGGAAGTGATGGAGGCTGGTACAATTACAACATTCAAAAGATATCTAGATGTGTATATGAACAGGAAAGGTTTAGAGGGATATGGGCCAAATGCTGGCAAATGGGATTAGATTAATATAGGATGTCTGGTCAGCATGGAGGAGTTGGCCCAGAGGATCTGTTTCTGTGCTGTACATCCCCATGACTCTGACTCTATGGCTGCTGTCAGCCTTGATGGTGTGACAGGGTATCTGAGGTTTTTGTCTTTTCAGATACTTGAAGACAGAATCCAGGCCAACAATCCCAGTACTGTCACAGGAACATCGGTGACAGAAGCTGTAACAGAGAAACAAGGGATCACCGCCACAGCTGTCTGTAACCAAAAAAATAATATCTTGGCAAAATAAAAATATACTCAAGAATTTTTATCATATCTTCAAGACACCTCACCCTTTTTGGTAAAAAAAAAAGAACTGCGGATGCTGGAATCTCAAATAAAAACCTGCTAGAAAAACTCAGCAAGTCTGACAGCATCCATGGAGAGAAAAAACAGAGTTATTGTTTCGAGTTGATGAGACTGAATGGTCACCAAACTCAAAATGTTTTACTCTGCTTTCTGTCTATATCGATGCTACCAGACCTGTTGAGTTTCTCCAGCACTTTCTGTTTTGTTCCACTGTACCAAATCCAGTATTTACGATGCTACCGTTAGTCCAGCATGTTAAACCTTATCATGAAAACAGAAACAGATATAAACAGCTGGTCTGGAAGCATCTTTTTCAGAATGAAGACAGATGGCAATGTGATGGGTTTTACGCTATTCAAATAAGGAAGAGCAAAAGGGAAGATATGCAAGTGTGAGAGAAACTCAACAGGTCATGTAGAATATGCAGAGAAACAGGGTTACTGTTTCAAGGCTGATCACTCTTCAGAACTGAAGGGAAGCTGGAAAACTGATAGTGTTGATGCTGTTGGAAAAATGGGGAGGAGGAGCAAGCACAGCAGATGGTCAAAGTACACAGAGCAAAAGGGGGTGCAGATGGTGATAGAGGAGTGTTATAGATGAAGAATAAGTGTTAATGGCAGAAAGTAGGTCAAGTCTACTGAGTGTAAACCCATGCAAACTGTGTTTGTGTGTGTGTCTTTGATTGTGTGTGTGTTTGTATGTGTATGTGTATGTGTTTAATTTTATGTGTGCCTGTGTATGTGGACCCTTTGTGTGTGCGTGTGTGTATGGACTGTGTGTATGAGTGTGTGTGCGGAGTGTGGGGGAATGTGTGTTCAAATTGGAGGACAGCATTCATTGTCTCAATTCGATGAAATCAGTGTTGGTCCTGAAAAATGCCTCATCAGAAAATTGAGGTGTCATTCCTCCAACATCACTAAAACATGCATCGGCCAAAGGTTTGGGTCAGAAATGCAAGCAAAAGAACATGGTGTATTTGAAAAGACGAGTAACTGGAAGGCCAGGGTCAATTTTGCAGACAGAATGAGGCAGTCACTCAGTCTGCATTATCGAGGAGACCATATTGTGAGCTGCGAATATCCTATACTAGATTGAATGAACTTCAAATAATGTTGCTTAATTTAGAAGGTGTGTTTTGGCCCTTGGGCAGTGAGGATGGAGAGAGTCAAAAGGACAAGTGTTATACCTTCTGTACTTGCATGGGGAGGTGCTATGGGAAGGAGGTGTTAAGAGTGATGAAAGAATGGATAAACGTTTCATTGAGGAAATGATCCCAGTGGAATGCAGACAAGGGGAGCGGAGTTTGATTGTGGTCCCCTGCTAGACGTGGTAGATTACTCCATTCCTCACTCCACATGTCTGATGAGTTTGTCCAGCACAGTTTGTTTTTTATTAGTTTCAGATCCCCAGTATTCTCATTACTTTGAACTTAAAATAAAAGACGAAAGATTTGGAGAGGATAGAAGGCGGAAGAGATTAAGTAACAAAGATATCCTAGATCAAAAGGCAAAGGGAGTAGTAATCATTTTAGTGAAGAAGCAAAGGAAAAAAAACCCCATGTTTTCCAACCTCCACCCAAGTATACACCTTCGCTATTGTTCTTCCTATCATGCCCTATTGCAACAGAATAAAACCCAATACAGTTCCATCGAACTTCAGTTCTGAAGAAGAGTTTTATTGGAATAGAAGCCTTGACTCTGTTTTGCAAATACTAAAGGGTCTGCCAAATACTTCAAGCTTCTTCTGTTTTTATTTCAGATTTCGAGCACCTGCAATATTTTGCTTTGATTTTGCTGTGACATCCTGTCAGTGGGTGCCTTATCTATTGAAGAAATGACTTATTTCTTCTCATACTTTATTCTTGATGGAGCTGTTAACGTGAACGCCAGTTGAGACAAGACAAAGAGGCCTCCTTGATGTAGTAATTAGCAATGACATTTATGGATAGGACAAAGGCATAAAAATAGAAGTTTCTAATATAGAAACATTGCAGGATAAATATATTCATATTACAACAGCGAATTTAAAAAAAGGTTTCATCTCAACTTTTCCGACTACTAATGAACAAGATTTTTCATATTGTGAATGTAAATGGAAAGGTCA
Source organism: Chiloscyllium plagiosum (assembly GCF_004010195.1). NCBI lineage: Eukaryota > Metazoa > Chordata > Chondrichthyes > Orectolobiformes > Hemiscylliidae > Chiloscyllium > Chiloscyllium plagiosum. The sequence goes on from NC_057735.1 coordinate 5,305,764, forward strand.
AAGTCCATGCTGTGGAGATCCATTGAGATTGAAACCTTACTGAGAGAAGACAGAATATTTAGGAGGCAGAAGACTTCGGTTTTCAATGCAAAGGAAGAGAAAGTCAGGCAAAACAAAAGAAATTTGCAGTTTTTTTCCCAGAAAAATAAACTCGACTAGGATACGGTGATGCATGTTGGTAATAACACAGTCAGGATGCGATAGGGATGGAAGAGAGGACTTGATGGATTTTTGAAGATTTAGAAGCACAGGTGAACAAGTTGAGGTGAACAGTTGTAGGTTTCTCATTATTCAGAGGATGACTAACATCGTTGTAATAAGAGCAGCTGGAGTTCTGGTTGAAACTACAAGGCCTGATAGATCTAAAACTTTGCTTTTTCTGAGGATTTATAAAAAACATGAAGGTGATGTTATGGTTAGTTTGATTTTGTCTTAAGTCTGATGGCTGGCTAGTCCTGAGGGCAGTTAAACTGGATTCAGTTGAAATATTAATTTAGCGAATGGAGCTGAAAAGCTATTGGCAGACGTAACTGTACACAGGAGGAGGGTGAATGTTGATTGGAAGATGAAACAGGTCAAGAAATACAAGTTTTCACATGAGTGGGATGTAGGCCACTATAATTTACATGACAAAATAATTGCAAAAGGATATGAATAGATTAAGTGTGTGGGCAGCGACCTGGCAAGTGGAGTATAATGGGAAAATGTGAACTCATCCATTTGTAGAATCTCTACAGTGTGGAAGCAGGCCATTCAGCCCATCAAGTCCACACTGATCCTCAGAACATCCCACCCAGACCTACCAACCCATAACCCTGCATTTCCCTTGGCCAATCCACCCAACCAGCACACTGTTGTACTGTGGGAGGAAACCCACAGGGAGAACAGGCAAACTCCACACAGACAGTCACCTGAGGGTAGAATTGAACCTGATCCCTGGTGCTGTGAAGCAACAGTACTAGCCACTGAGCCACCGTGCTACCCCAAATTAAACCACTGCAGCAAGAGTAAGAAAGAAGCATGTTATTGCAGAGCTCTGAGATACAAAGGGATCTGGGTGTCCTTCTGCATGAATGACAAAAGTTATCATGCAAGAAAAGCAAGTGTTAAGGAAAGCTAATAGAATGTTGTTTTTTATTCCAAGGGCATTAGAATACAAAAATAGGGAGGTTATATTTCAGTCATACAGACACTGGTAAGGCCTTTCTTGAACGACAGAGTCCAGTATTGGATCTCCTTATTTTAGGAAGGGTGCAACAATGTTGGGAACAGTTCAGACAAGGTTTGGTAGATCAATACCTGAAATGTGTGCAATGTCTTGTAAGGAAAGGTTGGCAAACTAAGCTCGCATCCACAGGAGTTTAGAAGGTTAAGAGGGGATGTGTGAGAGGACTGGAGGGTGAATGTGGTGCCCTCACTGCACTGAGTGCTGGGACTTTAGAGGAAAACCTTTTTCCAAGATCCAAAAGATAAACGGAGATAAGCACAAAAGGTTGGTTTTGCCAGCGACATCTGCATCCCGAGAATAAATATCTTAATAAGGGAGAGAGGGTGGAAACAAAATAAAACCCCTTCTTTTTCTCGAATAGAGCTATTCAGCTCAAATGAGCGTAATTTGATAAGCGAGGACACATTGCTCTAACTGCCACCTCACAGACATCTTGGCACGACTCATATATTATCCCAACAGAAGGCTACCAATAAAACTTGTGAAACACGCATGTCTTTGACCATCTGGACAATGAAACCTGAGGAACACGCAAGCCTCAAGCCATCTGGTGCAGTGAGATTCAATCTGAAGCTTGTGGCCAGGCTTAGTAACTGTTGAGCCTTCCAACAAAGTCTCTGATCATAAAGATAAAGGTAATGACTGTTTCCTGTATCTCGTTCAAAGCACATCGCCTTTACATGTTTTTTTTTCTCACTTGCTCTCTGAAAATTGCTGCCATTTAGCACAGAGCACAGAAGGAGGCCATTCAGCCAACTGTGCAAATGCTGGCTCTTTGAAACAGTGGTTCAGTTGGTTCCGGTCCCAGATCCTCTTTCTCCATCTCCTGCAAATGTTTGCATCTGAAGTGTTTATCCAACTCACTTTTCCAAGTTACTGTTGCATAGCGGCTTGGGTAATCTGAATTATAAAAACTTTGAAAATATGGGAGGCCATTTGGCCCATTGAGTCTGTTCCCCCATTCAGCATGGTCATTGGTGATCCTCTATCTCAACATCATAATCCTGCTCTTCTCCCCATACCCCCTGATACATTTAGCCTCTAGAAATCCATCTATTTATTTTTTAAAATGTATTCAGTGACTTGGCCTCCACAGCTTTCTGTTAGGGAGAATTCCACAGGTACACCACCCTCTTGAGTGAAAAAATTTCTCCTCATCTCAGTCTGAAATGGCCTACCCTGTATCCTGATATGGTGACCCCTTGTTGTGGACACTCTTTCCCTAGCGTGGGGGAACATCCTCCCTGCTCCCAGTCTGTCCAGCACTGTCAGAGCTTTACATCATTCAATGAGATCCTTCTCTCATTTTTCTAAACTCCTGCAAATACAAGCCCAGTTGATGCTTTCTCACCATTGCACTGATTCCTTCTTTCACTAACAACACAGCCCCACCTCCCTGTCCGTTTCTCCTGTCCCTCAGAAACATTGAATGCACTTGGATGTTCTATTCCCAGCCATTTCTCCATAATCACAATCATGTGGTACCTTGTACAACTGTTTGTGCTGTTAATTAATCTACCTTTTTGCAAATACTCTGTTTCCTAAAGGACATTAGTGAACCAAATGAGTCTTTCCTACCAATTGACAATAGATGCATGTCACCATTAGACTCTTAATTCCAGAGTTTTTTTACTAAATTCAAATTCCACCGTTCGCCGTGGCTGGGCTCGAACCCAGGTCCCCAGAACATTACCTGAGTCGCTGGATTAACAGTTCAGCAATAATACCACTAGGCCATTGCCTCCCCAAAGCGGCTGTGAAAGGTCCTTTGGTGATTTAAAGCAGCACATCTTGTGGATGGTACAGACTCATTCACCTCCTCACTTTTTTATTTTGAATTCACATTCCCTGGTTCGCAACCCTCCTCAGATGGAAGCAGTTCCTCCTACTTACTCCATTAAATCCTCCCTTTACGCAGAAGAAAATCATCAAATGTCTCTCGTCTTCCTCGAATGTGGTGACCAGATTAGGACGTGATTCAATCCTGACTTTCCTATTGAAATTGGGTAATTATCTAAAGAGACTAGCTTTGTATGGGGCTGGGGGTAAAAGGTAGAGGGATGGGACTGCTGAGCTGCTTTCGTGAGGAGCTAGGAGAGACAAGATGGGCTAAATGGCTTCCTTCCGTGTTCTAACCATACATTCCACTCCATAACACGCTAGCTGATGTCCCAACTGCTGTATTCAATTCGGTAGCATTCCCATCCCTGAATTAGTGGACTGTGTGATCAAACACAGTGCAACAAACCAAGCCTGACCATTCTCCTGCAGTGCTGAGGGAGTGCTGCGTTGCTGGGAGGTGATGAGCTCCAGTCTTTTCCCTCAGGTGCGTCTAAAAGATCTCCTGGCACTATTTTGACAAAGAGCAGAGGAGGACCCTTGGTATCCTGGCTAATTCATCAACAACCACCACCAAAATAAATCTTCTGTTCATTAATGAAGTACTTTTGGGAGCATCCTGCAGGCATGTAACAGTGACGACACTTCATATGATACTTCATTGGCTGTAAGGCAAGCTGGAGTCGATGAAAGGTGCTATATAAATGTAAGTTTGACTGAAAACCTGCTATAGCTACCAATAGAGTGGGAACAATTTCTAGGTGGTGAAGTTTCATTTTTGCATTGTAGGGCATACAAACCTGTTTACACTGGGTAGGCATTAGTTTTCTTGGATCTCATTGGCTTCTTAAATACTAGTGGGGAAACTCTGCAGTCCGCCTTTCTTAGGAAGCCAGTTGCACTAAGATGGTGTGTGTAAAAGTCATACCTCCAGAAATCAGGAACTTTCTGAGGTAGGCTGTCCAAGAGTATGCACCTTCAAATAGTTCAATTTTTAAACTTCCCTCCACTGAAATAGCTGTATGATTTCTTTATATCTGGTTCAGAAAGTAAGAGAAAGAAAAATGTACATTTATATCGGGCCTTTCATAACTTCAGGGTTTCTCTTTCCATGCAATTAAGTACTTTTGAGGTGTAGTCAACATTGCAATGTAAGAAATGCAGCAGCTGATTTGACAGTAGCTACTATAACCATCCATAACCAGTAGATACAATAACAACCAATATCAGTAGAAACCATAGCTGAAAAATGTGTTGCTGGAAAAGCGCAGCAGGTCAGGCAGCATCCAAGGAGCAGGAGAATTGATGTTTCGGGCATGAGCCCTTCTTCAGGAGGCATGGTGGCACAGTGGTTAGCACTGCTGCCTCACAGTGCCAGAGACCCGGGTTCAATTCCTGCCTCAGGCGACTCTCTGTGTGGAGTTTGCACATTCTTCCTGTGTCTGCGTGGGTTTCCTCCCACAATCCAAAAATGTGTAGGTTAGGTGAATTGACCATGCCAAATTGCCCGTAGTGTTAGGAGAATGGGTCTGGGTGGGTTACGCGTCAGTGTGGACGTGTTGGGCCGAAGGGCCTGTTTCCACACTGTAGATAATCGAATTATGCCCGAAACGTCGATTCTCCTGCTCCTTGGATGCTGCCTGACCTGCTGCGCTTTCCCAGCAACACTTTTTTCAGCTCTGATCTCCAGCATCTGCAGTCCTCACTTTCTCCTCAGTGGAAACCATAACAACCATAATCAGTAAATACTATAACAACCATAACCAAATAGTCATGATCTTTGTCAATTTCTGAGGAACAGATATTGGCCAGGGGCTCCCAATTCCTATTCCAATAATGCCACGGAATCTCATTGATCTTATCAATAGGTGTGGGGCCTACCAACAGTTTACCAACACATCCAGGAGATGGCACCTTTGCGTGTGCAGTTCCTCCTCAGGACCCCAGTGCAGTGTCAGCTTGGAGTTTGCACTCCAGTCCCTGTGTGGGACAGAGATCAGAGACAGCCTGACTGAGGCAAGGCTGAGAAAGCAGCATGATCCCTGGAGACTGCACAGCTTAATGGGTAGATGCAGTCTGTGGTTTTATGCTTCAGTTTCCTGGTACTTCCCCTAATTGATATTGCTTATGAGATTTGGAACAATGTTGGTTCTGACAAATGGCAAGTAACAGAAGCATCATTTATTTCCCAACTATATACCACTGTATCTGACCTTTCTTATCTGAACTAAAGCTTTTATATCAGCAGTAATCCAAAAAAATAATCAGGCAACCAAGTGTCATGGACCCCACAGAATGCAAAATAATGTTATGGCAGCCAATTTATCTTCTAGGCTTTAAATAAAAATGAAGGAAATAATTCCAATAAATAATTCTAGAAACACCTTTTTCTTCAATATTTCTCTAATGGATTCGCTGAAGGTTGAGTAAATACAATTTTTCAATCATTGTATCGGAGATCACTCAGGTTGAGAATCAACAACATTCAAAAAGCTTGATGTCACCCACAACAAAACATGGTGGACACATTGAATACACCTTCTTAAACATCGGTCTCCTCATTGTTTGCCTCGCTGTGGCTGCAGTGTGTACCATCCACAGGTTGCACTGCAGAAACACATCGAAGCCTTCATTGACAGCACCTTCCAAACCTGCACTATTTCCCGTCTGCACGGAAAAGGGCAAACAGATGCATGGCTCTATCACCATGTCACACACCATTCTGACTTGGACCTCTGCTGGATCTGAATCCAGAATCCCTCCCCACTTAACACCACATTGACTGCGGCGGCTCAAGGAGAAGCCTCACAATGCTCGAAAGAATAAACACAGGGAATACTGCAAACTTCGGAGAAATACAAGTGACAGCACAGTCCTGAAGGTAGCAACTTGGCCCAAAAGCTCCTCTGCTAGCCACATGGAATTATTTAGAATTAGATTGGATTATGTGGCATAAAACAAGCCATTCGGTTGAAGGATTCTATAGGAACTGGAGCATCAGACTGAAGAGTAGGTGTATGCCATTCAGCCCCTTGAACCTGCCCCATTATTCAGTAAGGTTGATGTGGTGCTTATGGCAATAATGATGATCATACTCCTCTTGAAACACCTTCCAACTTTCTTCTTCTAAATCTATCATTCTGACCCTCTGTTGTCTTATCCCTTACATTAGTCTAGCCTTCTGTTAACTGTATGTGGAGAAAGTGCGGACTGCACATGCTGGAGATCAGAGTTGAGAGTGTGGCGCTGGAAAAGCACAGCAGGTCAGGCAGTGTCTGACGGGTTTTCCAGCACCACACTCTTGACCCTTAACTGTGTGCGTATATTTGTTTCAACTCTTCCTTGTGATCGTGACTTTCCCATTCTCCATTCCCCCATAGATAAAAATAAGTTCTTCTAATTTCCGCAGTAGATTTCTTACATTGATGACCTCAAGTTTCCTCAGCTGTTCCCTTGGAGTCATCCATCTCCTTTCTCTTTCTCCACATCCTTTCATATTCTTCTTTCCTGCAAGTTGTCTCTTATAACACATGCCTCAAAGCACTTTGTGTAAAGCTTCAAAGACCCTTTTGTCTCATTCTGATCTTCTTTGGCTCTGCAAATTCCCATCGATCTATTGTCAGGATAGCCACTCTAATGGCAGTGTCCTTTCCCAGGCTACCATCTCCATTGTTGAGGCATCTGTTATAATGGGCTGGCCAGGTCATTTACCTACCAGACATAAGATTCTCAAAAAACAAGGCGCGACTTGTCATGACAAACAGTAGCCAGGAAGGTAGAGGAAATGCTTCAAGGATGTCACTGAATCTCCCCTGAAAAGAAAATGCAATATCCCCAACGACTGACAGGAGTTGCTAGCCTAAGACTGCCCAAAGAGAAGAAGCATTGATGAGGGGATCAATCATTTCAAGAATCTCTGACAGGCCCAGATGGAGGCCAGATACAAACATTGGAAGGAGTTGCAAAGATCTGAACATCCTATCCTCCACATGCCATCTCTCCCATGCAAGGCATGCTGTAGGATTCCAGCATCAGACTGTTCAGTGTTAAGGACCAGACCAGACCCCCTCAAAACATTTTAAGAAGGTAGCCTACACTCTAATGTATTCTTATTTTAAAGGTAGATTTGAAATGCTGTGTTCCCGATGCGATGCGACTGGCCAAACTACTTGGTGTTGAGCCAAACACAATTTATTTAAACACTACAGTTAAAATACAAACAAAAGAAAGAGGAATTTAGAATAAAATAACTATTGGAAAACTTAACTGAACAATACATTCAGTAACTATTACTAATTAACTGCTACATCATAGTAATATGCCATAAACACGCTCCTTGGCAAAAAGACAACTTCAGACACAGATTCTCACATGCAGCTCTCCAATGCAGGAGGGAAAAACATCAAGCCAGAATTCAGAGAGAGTAGCAGCTAAGAGACATTTGCTGCAGCTTCCAAATCTTTTGAGATCCCAAAGGCTTCAGATGTTCCCAAACAAAAACAAAAACCCCCATATACTGATCTGTGAGAGCTGGCCACACTCAATCAGACTGTTAATAAAAAAAACCCAAGGCCTCACAAGTTGTTTGCACAGGTCAGTTCGTCCCCTCTGCCTTACAACCATTTAAAGTGACAGCATCATCACATCTGTCACTTCAGGACCCCATACTCCAGAGTCGAGGAATGTCATCCTCAATCCCAAGGGACCATCTCAGCAGAAGAAGCATCGTCTAAATCCTTCACTTCTCTTGTGATGCCTCCTGCCAGAGAACTGAGGCGTGAGGTTTGTCTGTTTCCGTTTTGAGCTTGAGACAAGTAACTCTATCCCGAGAGGAACACAACTCAGTAAACAGCATTGTGACAATAAATGCAGAACACGGCATTCACATTGAAAGCATTGTGATAGAACATTGAAATTCAAGTTCAGGAAAAGCTTGAACTTCTTCAGGCAAAGAATATATCTTCATGTTTAGTAATAACAGAACAGAACTCTGTGAACTGAGACCACATCAACATAGAAACATAGAAACTGGGAGAAGAAGTAGGCCATTCAGCCCCTTGAACTTGCTCCTTCCATTCAATATGCTTATGGCCAATCCTCTATTTCTATGACATTTTCCTGTTTTCTCTCCTTATGTCTTGATGCCTTCATAACTAAAAATGGTCTATCTGTTTCTTGAATATATTCAGTGATTTGATCTCCACAGCTTTCTGTGGTACAGAATTCCACAGTTTCTCTACCTTTTGAGTAAAGAAATGTTTCCTCATCTCAGTCCTCAATGGTGTACCTCATATCCTGAGACAGTGTCCCCTGGTACTAGACTCCCTTACCAGGGAAAACATCTTCCCTGCCTTAGAATTTTATACTTTTCAGTCTGACTCTTTCATCCTTCCAAGCTCTAGTGAATACAGGCCCAGTCAAACCAATATTTCCACATGGGATAGTCTTGTCATTCCTGGTATCAACTTAATGAGCCTCCACTACACATCCTCTATGGCAACTATATCAGTTGTGAGATAAGGAGACCAAACTTCATGCAGTACTCCGCACGTGATCTCACCATGGCCACACGAAAGTGTTGTCCCGTCGGTCCCTTTTAAATGTTTCCCCTCTCACCTTAAACCTATGCTCTCTAGTTTTGGAGACCTGCACCCCAGGGAAAAGACCTTGACTATTCACCCTATCCATGCCCTTCATGATTTTATAAGCCAGTCAAATGGGAAGTTTATTCAGTCGTTATGACCTCCCTCCAAATTATAAAATGAGTATTTCTTTTTAGACCTGTTTTAGTGCTGTCCATTAAGACTTGGTTGAATTTAAAACATCATTCATAGACAAGTGGCACCAAGTCTTTATTAATTTAAAATTATATTATTACAGTTATGTTAGCATGAGGAGACATTATACCAAATGTTTTTATTCATTTGCATGTGGGCATTACTGGCTGGGCCAGCATTTATTGCCCATCCCTAGTTGTCCTGAGAAAGGGTGGTGAGCTGCCTTCTTGTACCATTGCAGTCCACCTGCTGTGGGCTGACCCATTAGGGAGGGAATTCCAGAATTTGACCTGGTGACACTGAAAGAACAGCGATATATTTTCAAGTCAGGCTCAAGAGTGACTTGGAGGAGAACTTGAAGGAGGTGGTGTTCCCATGTATCTGCTGCCCTTGTCCTTCCAGATGGAAGTGGTCGTGGGTTTGGAAGGCGCTGACTGAGGATCTTTGGTGAATTTCTTCAGTGCATATTGTAGATAGTACACACTGCTGTTACTGAGCGTCAGTGGGGGAGGGAATCAATGTTTATTAAAACACATACTGTTTAGAAGAGTTGAAAGCTGGTGATAGAATCTGAATGTTTAAAGAAATATGGAATTAAAATTCTAACGATGACTATGTAGCCATTGTTGTTTGTCATAAAAAATCTATCTGGTTCATAAATATACATTAGGGAAGAAATCTGCCATCCTTATCTGGCCGAACTTACATGGTACTCCAGACTTGACAGCAATGACTCTTAACTACCCTCTAACATCATCGAGCAATTAGAGAAGGGCAACAAATGATGAGCTTTCTAGCCATGTCCACATCTCATGAAGGATAAAAATGTACAATGGCTTTATCTACCCTCAGTAATCCAATCCCCAGCTGATTAATCCTCATGAGTTAAGCCACCATGAGGTTTAGAGTTAGGTATTTTTATCCCAGTGCTGCACAGAGACTGCTCCCTAAGATCAAAGATTCATCGAGTCATACAGAACAAAAAAGGCCCTTCAGCCCATCAAGTCTGCACTGGCCTATCTACAATAAACCTATCGACGTGAGCTCCCACTCTTATTATGCTACATTTTGGATTCTGCCTTATCTAAGAGTGACTCTTGGGCGTTTCACCAAACTTCTTATATGTTATAATGCTCTCTGTAATTTAACTTCCCAGTATAGATTATTCCATCTTAGAGTCTTGAGAGCAACTTGTCCATGCCAATCAGATATCCTAAATTAATCTAGTCCCATTTGCCAGCATTTGGCCCATATCCCTCTAAACCCTTTCTATTCATGTGCCCATCCAGATGTCAGTAAATAATCACCTTATACATCGTTATATATTGGTGATAAGAGACTTCACTTAAAAGGAAAATCAGGAGAGCAAAAAGGGAACATGAGATAGCTTTAGCACATAAGGTAAAGGAGAATCCAAAGAGAATCTACAAGTATATTAGGAGCAAAAGAGTAACTAGGGGAGAATAGGTGCCCTTAATGATCAGCAAGGTCATTTACGTATGGAGTTATAGGAGATGGATGAGATTCTAAAAGAGCATTTCCCATCAGTATTTATTGTGGAGAAAGACATGGAAACTAGAAACTCAGGGAAATAAATAGTAATGCCTTTACAGAAGATGAGGTGGTGCAGATCTTAAAACACATGAAGGTAGATAAATCCCTGGGACCTGATCAAGTGTATCCCAGGACATTGTGTGAATTTAGGGAAGAAATTGTGGGGTCAATAGCAGAGATATTTGTATCATTAACAGCCACGGGTGAGGTATCAGAAGAGTGGAGGGTGGCTAATGTTTTGGATTCGTGGATAATTGGAGCTCTTTCTCGGGAAGGTGGCACCTCTATAAGCAGGATGGTCATCACCTGAGCCAGAGGGGTACCAATATCCTGAGGGGAAATTTTGCTAATGCTCTTTGGGGAGGAGGGGGATTACAGCAGGGGGATGGAAACCTGAACTGTAGCTCCAGTGTGCAGGAGGTTGAGGGTAGTGAGGTGAGGGATAGGTTTACAAGGTCGCAAGAGTGCACCGGCAATCAGGATCTTGGTTTGAAATGTGTGTACTTCAATGCCAGGAGAATAGAATGGGGAAGGAAACTGCAGGGGATGGACACACTTGAAATGTGGAGTTCATTCAAGGAACAGCTATTGCAGGTTCTTGACAAATATATACCTATCAGACGGGGATGTAGTTATTGAGAAAGGGAGTCATGGTTTACTAAAGAAATTGAAGCTCTTGTCAAGAGGAAGAAGAAGGCTTACGTGAGGATGAGGCGTTAAGTTTCAGTTAGGGGATTGAGAATTATAAGTTAGCCAGAAAAGATCAAAAGAGAGAGCTAAGAAGGGCCAGGAGGGTACATGAGAAGTTGGTGGATAGGATCAAGGAAAAAACTAATGCTAGAGTAAGGTTAGGGCTAATCAAAGATAGCAGTGGAAGGTTGTGTGTGGAACCTGAGGACATAGGGGAAATGCTTAATGAATACTTTTCGTCAGTGTTCACATTGGAAAAAGGCAATGTTAGTGAGAATGCGGAGATACAGTCTACAAGATCTGAGGGCATTGAGGTTCACAAAGAGGAGGTTTTAGCAAGTTTGGAACATCTGAAAATAAGTTAAGACCACTGGGCCAGATGGGATTTATCCTTGGATTCTCTGGGAAGCCAGGGAGGAGATTGTAGAGCCTTTGGCTTTGATCTTCATATTATCATTGTCGATAGGAGCAGTGCCAGAAGACTGGAGGATAGCAAATGTTGTTCCCTTGTTTAAGGAGGGGAGTCAGGACAACCATGGTAATTATAGGCCAGTGAGCCTTACTTCGGTTGTGGGTAAGGTGTTGGAAAAGGTTATAAGAGATAGGATTTATAATAATCTGGAAAGGAATAATTTAATTAGGGATAGTCAACAGAGTTTTGAGAAGGGTAGGTCGTGCCTCTCAAACTTTATTGAGTTCTTTGAGAAGGTGACAAAACAAGTGAATGAAGGTAAAGTGATAGATGTGGTGTATATGGACATCAGTAAGGTGTTTCATAAAGTTCCACATGGTCAGCTAATGCACAAAATATGGAGTTTTAGAATTGAAGGTGATTTAGCAGTTTGGATCAGAAATTGACTAGCTGAAAGAAGACACAGGGTGGTGGTTGGTGGGAAATGTTCATCCTGGAGCTCAGTTACCAGTGGTGTGCTGCAAGGATCTGTTTTGGGGCCACTGCTGTTGGCCATTTTTATAAATGATTGGGATGTGGGTGTAGAAGGATGGGTTAATAAATTTGCAGATGACAATAAGGTAGGCAGAGTTGTGGATAATGCCTAATGATGTTGTGGGTTACAGAGTGACATAGATAAGATGCAGATCTGGGCTGAGAAGTGGCAAATGGAGTTTAATGTGGAAAAGTGTGGGGTAGTTCACTTCTGAAGAAACAACAGGAATGCAGAGTATGGGGCTAATGGTAAAATTCTTGGCAGTGTAGGTGAACAGAGAGATCTTGATGTCCAGGCGCATAAATCCCTGAAAGTTGCCACCCAGGTTGATAGGGTTGTTAAGAAGGCATGTGGTGTGTTGGCATTTATTGGTAGGGGGATTGAGTTTCAGAGCCACAAGATCATGCTTCAGCTGTACAAGACACTGGTGAGGCCACACCTGGAGTATTGTGTACAGTACTGGTCACCACATTATTGGAAGGATGTGGAAGCTTTGGAAAGGGTTCAGAGGAGATTTACTAGGATGTTGCCTGGTATGGAGGAGAACTGAGGCTGTTTTTATTGGAGAGAAGAAGGTTGAGAGGTGATTTAATCAAGATGTATAAGATAATTAGAGGGTTAGATAGGATGGACACTGAGAGCCTCTTTCCTCGGATGGTGGAGCTGAAAATGTGTTGCTGGAAAAGCGCAGCAGGTCAGGCAGCATCCAGGGAACAGGAGAATCGACGTTTCGGGCATAAGCCCTTCTTCAGGAATCCTGAAGAAGGGCTTATGCCCGAAACGTCGATTCTCCTGTTCCCTGGATGCTGCCTGACCTGCTGCGCTTTTCCAGCAACACATTTTCAGCTCTGATCTCCAGCATCTGCAGACCTCACTTTCTCCTCGGATGGTGGAGGCTAACATAAGGGGACATAGCTTTAAATTGAAGGGTGATAGATTTAGGACAGATATTAGGGGTAGTTTCTTCACTCAGAGAGTAGTAGGGGTGTGGAACGGCCTGCCTGCAACAGTAGTAGACTCGCCAACATTAAGGGCACTTAAATGGGCATTGAACATATATATGGATAATAATGGAATGGTGTAGGTTAGATGGGCATCAGGTTATTTTCACAGGTTGGTGCAACATCAAGGGGTGAAAGACCTGTACTGCGCTGTAACATTCTTTGTTCTATGTTCTATGTTCAGTAGATGTTGTCGACATGGATTTTAATAAGGCCTTCAACAAGGTTCCACGTGGTAGACTGCTTAGTAAGGTTAACTCACATGAGATCCAGGGAGAGCTAGCCACTTGGATACAAAATTGGCTTGACAGTCAGAACCAGAGGGTAAAGGTAGAGAGTTGTTGTTCAGGCTGGAGGCAAGTGACCAGTGGTGTGTTGCAAGAATTGGTTCTGAAACCACTGCTGTTTGTCATTTATATCTACAATTTGGATGAGGCATGGTTAGTAAGTTTCGGAGAAGACACCAAAATTGGCGGTATAGTGGACAGTGACAAAGTTTATCCAAGAGTACAATGGGATCTTGATCAACTGGGCCAGTGGGCTTGAGAAATGGCTAATAGAGTTTAATTTAGATAAATGCGAGGAGTTGTGTTTTGGGAAGGCAAAACAAGGGCAGGACTTACACAGTCAATGGTACGGCCCTGCAGATTGTTGTTGAACAGAGAGACCGAATGGTGCTGGTACATAGTTCCTTGAAAGTGGCGTCACAGGTAGACAGGAAGAAAGCATTTGGCACGCTTTCCTTCATCAACCAGAGTATTGAGTATAGGACTTGAGACATCATGCCACAGCTCCACAAGACATTGGTAAGGCCACATTTCGAGTACTGCATACAATTCTGCTCCCCCTGCTAAAGGAAGGATGCTACTAAACTGAAAGGAGTGCAAAACTGGAAGGATTTACAAGGATGTTACCAAGACTGAATTATAAGGAGAGGCTGGATAGGCTGGGGCTTCTTATCTGGAGCACAAGAGGCTGAGACGTGACCTTATAGGCATTTATAAAATCTTGAGAGGTGGATAAGGTGAACAACCAAGGTCTTTTCACCAGGATAGGGGTGTCCAAAACTAAAGGGCACAGGTTTATGTTGAGAGGGGAGAGAGTTAGAAGTGATCAAATGGACAACCTCCTCACCCAGAGGGTAGTGCGTGTGTGGAATGAACTGCCTGAGGAAGAGGAAGAGGTAGAGGTGAGTACAACTGCAACGTTTAAAAGGCATTTCGCACATTGGAAAAGTTTAGAGGAATATGGGCCAAATGCTGGCAAATGGGATGAGCATAATTTCGGATATCTGGTCAGCATGGACAGGTTGGGCCAAAGGGCCTGTTTCCGTGCAGTACGACTCTACGTCATTAACACACATTTTCTTATTGTTCTACAATAATGACCAGATAATGTGCTTTCTAATTCTATTGATGGATAGATATTAGCCTGGACACCCGGAATAAGTCTCCTAGAGAGTGCCATGGGCTCTTTTGTGTTCATCTGAGAGCTCAGACAGAGCCTATGAAATAATAGGGACGATAACAGACAATAAGCAACAATTTAGACAAAGCATTGGGAATTGAATGAACGCATGGTTGAAGAGCATGGTTTGAAGGTAGTTGTTTTAATGAAGATAAGACAAAAAGCAATTCTATATTAATTGCTGGAATAAAAATGACAGTGCTACAAATGCCTCAGCATCCACAATCTGCTACATCTCATTAGGGAAGCAGTAACTATGCCTCATAAAGACAAGTGATTTGTACTGCTTTTCAAATTGCTCTCTGCTTCACAAAAAGTAATAATGAAAAGGTATGAAATGTTCTTGACATTACAGTTAGTTATTGTACGGCCTATCAACAAAGACATTGTCTTTTAACCAGATGTTGATGTTAGGCTTCTGTTGATAAGTGTGACAGATGGGTGTGGGTCTGAAAGGATTCAGTGAAACTTGAAATAACTCCACGGAGGCCGGTTTCACATCACTAAGTCACCCTTTATTTACATGTGCATAGTACTTGACACTGGTCTGGCTTCCTCTGAGACATAGGGTCAAAGAGCTGTACAGCACAGAAACAGACCCTTCAATCCAACTTGTCTATGCTGACCAGATACCCTAAGTTAATCTAGTCCCATTTGCCAGCACTTGGCCCATATCCCTCCAAACCCTTCCTATGGCTTTTAAATGTTGTATTTGTACCAGCCTCCACCACTTCCTCTGGCAGCTCATTCCATACACGCACCACCTTCTGCGTGAAAAAGTTATCCTGAGGTCCCTTTTAAATCTTGCCCCTCTCACCTGAAACCAATGCCCTCTAGTTTTGGACTCCCCCACCCTGGGGAGAGGACCTTGGCTACTCCCCCAGTCCATGCCCCTCATGGTTTTATCAGCCAGGTTAACAGGCCCAATTGGGGAACTCATAATCGATGAGGTTCGCCTGACTGACCTTGTTACAATTGCTCCATCCTGCCCTCCTTAATCCGTGGACAGAGGCCTGTTCTTTTCCTTGTAGCCTCTCCTGAGATGTATTCAAGTTGGACCTGCTTCCTTCGATTCATCCTTGGATATAGGCGGCGTGTAATGGATTGTAGTCCACCTCTTGCACCCAGAGTGTCTCGGAGAAAATTCACTCTCTTGTTCAGTTGGTGAAGACACTGAGACTGAGATATCCACTGTGTCCATCTCAGATTCCAAGGTTTCTTCAACACTAGATGGAGAGGGAGAACCAATGAGTTCTGACAGCCTTTCCGTCTGTTCTGAGGGGGTCAGGGATGTTTTGCTTCTGCCCCGTTTTTGAGGTTGCAGCTTTCATGTGGTCCAGTTATTTATTCAGGAGTGCCTCACGCCCCCAAAATTTATATGTCACAGGAGTTGACCTGGTGTTGGCCACGTCTCTTACCAATGCAGCACCATGTCCGTGGTTTCGGCACCAAACTTCGTCCTCTGAAGTAAACTGTTTCTCTCTCGCACAGTGGAGTCTTGTGTCGGCATTGGTGTTCCTGATCATGTTTCACCCTCCAACCCAGGATCAGACGTAACCTGGTGTGGAGTCTCCTCCCATTAGCAACTCTGCTGGAGGGGTGGTCATTTAGGAACAGGGACAGTTCCGTAAGTAGTGAAGCTGTAGGCTGTTTCTTTAAGCCTGCCTTCAAAGTTGGGACTGCTCTTTCTACCAGGCTATTGGATATGGATGGTATGGAGGTGCCTGTATATATCAAATGCTATTCAACTTTAGGATATACTCAAACTGATAAACGATTGCCCATTATCTGTGACCAACACATCCAGAGGTCTGTGTGCTGCTAATGATGTGAACTGTTTTCCTATCATTGTTCCTGTGTTTGACAAATGGCCTCTATATAGGCCCAGTGATTTCCAGTAGGCGTCCACAATAACTAAGAACATTGAGCCCATTAAAGGACTGGGAAAAGCAATTTGTAACCGAGTCCAGAGTTTACCCGGCCATTCCCAATGGGGCTATGCCATCTAATCCAGACATAACTTCTCACCAACATCTTCATTTTGGACATGCATGGATGATGCTGGTGATGGTCAGCCAATATCTGGCAGTGACCTTTCCTCAGGACAATCTCTCTTGCTACCCATAATAGTATGCTGTCCTCTAACATGATCTGGTCTCTCTGGGTCCAGAAAGGTTTCAATTCTGGTTGTGATAGCCCTTTGGATTCCCCGATCACCACCAGCTGGTTTAGTTTTGCCAGGACCGGATCAATCTCGGTCCACAGTCTGATATTATCATTGGTGGCTGGAAGGGTGTCCAGAAATGCGTACCCTAACTCAAGGGTATTTCGTTCTCTCATTTCCTCTGTGCCACCATTCATTTTTTTAAATCGGCGGTCCCCCACAGACGAGGATAACTCTCTTTCACTCTCAGAGTGAGTCTGGAGGTGGCCTTACAGAATGATGTGTTGCTACCCCAGCCTCTGTTACACTTGGGCCAGGTGGTCGTTATGTGAAGGGGTGGGTGGGGTGTTGGTGCTTCTTTTCTCCCGGCTTCCATTTTTCCCAACAGGAAGTCTCCAGGAGCTCGGCACCTTCCCGGATGCTCACACTTTGGATGGTCTCCGGCCAGTGATTCCCTGGTGTCGGTGGGAATGCTGCACTTCCCCTGTGAGGCCTTGAGGGTATCCCTGAGGTGCTTCCTCGGTCCACCTGGGGCTCGCATGTTGTTTCGGAGCTGGGAGGAGAGCACCTGCTTGGGGAGCCTCATGTCGGTCATGGGGATGACGTGCTCAGCCCATCACAGCCGATCAAGGTGGGTCAGTGCCTCGATGCTGGGGATGCGGGCCTGGTCAAGGGCGTTGGTGTTGGTGGGTCTGCCTTCCCAGGGGATTGGCTGGATCTTAACTAGGCAGCATTGGTGGGACTGCTCCAGTGCCTGAGGTGGCTACTGTAGACAGTCTACCTCCCAGGGCCATACATGAGGATGGGAACCACCATAGCCCTCAGCCGAGACTGTGGTGCTGGAAAAGCACAGCAGGTCAGGCAGAATCCAAGAAGCAGGAGAATCGATGTTTCGGGCATGAGCCCTTCTTCAGGAATGAGGCTTGTGAGTTTAGGGGGTAGTGACATAAATGGGAGGGATTTGGGGCTGGGGGGAACTGTGATAGGTAGATGGAGGTGGGGACAATGGTGATAGGTCGGCCAGGAGAAGAGAGTGGATAGGGTGGGCTGGTGGGAGCCGTGCACCTGACAAGAGACTTATGGAGGGAATGGTCTTTAAGGAATGCAGATAGGGGTGGGGAGGGAAATGTATCTCTGGTGGTGGATTTGTTTGTAGGTGGCGGAAAAGGCAGAGGATGATGCGATGTATGCGGAGGTTGGTGGGTTGGAAGGTGAGGACCAGGGAGTTCTGTCCTAGTTGCAGTTGGAGGGGTGGTGTTCGAGGGCGGAGATGCGGGAAGTGGAGGAGATGCGCTGGATGGAATTGTCAACCACATGGGAGGGAAATTGCGGTCTTTGGAGAAGCAGGCCATCTGGTGTGTTCTGTGGTTGAACTGGTCCTCCATCACAGGGCTGCAAACCATGAGCTTGGTGTCAGATCTGATGTTGTTATCCTCGAACACCCTTTTCCTCAGGCAGCCAAAGGCTGTGTTAACACACTGGAAGTGATGCTGGATTTTGTCATTGAGATAACTCCAACGAGCTGGTATCCCGTCACCAGGTCATCCTTTATTTACACATACATTGTACTTGACAATGGTCAGGCCTCCACAGAACTAGCTCTCCATGTGAACAGAACCCTTGACACTCTGTTAATATCTGTCAGCCAAGACTCCCCGATTGGACCAGGTTAATAATCCCAGTCAGGGAACTCAGATTCTATGAAGTCCCACTAGCTGACCATGTTACAATCACTGCAAAAAACCTCCCAGATCACTTGAGCCCATGGTCAGAAAGCTTTTTAAAGCTTTTTTCCTTCCGAAGACCTGAATGGAAATCAGAGCAAATTGTTTTAGTCAAGGTGAGCCTTGGGTCTGTGTCTGATCCCGCTCATTCTCCTAGTTTGTAAAATAAGAAATCAGTGTGACTGCATGGGGTGTTCAGAATTATGCAGAGTGTACAACATCAAACCAGACCACCCAGCGCAAAGAGTCTGTTTTATGATCCATTTGACCCATTTCCCTCCCCTCTTTAGCCCACCCCTTTACTCTTTTGTTCTTCAGGTGGTTCTCAGCTTCCCTTTCAACATGTTGGCACGGTGGCACTGGGGTTAGCACTGCTGCTTCACAGCGCCAGAGACCCGGGTTCAATTCCCGTCTCAGGCGACTGACTGTGTGGAGTTTGCACATTCTCCCCATGTCTGCGTGGGTTTGCTCCGGTTTCCTCCCACAGTCCAAAGATGTGCAGGTCAGGTGAATTGGCCATGCTAAATTGCCCGTTGTGTTAGGTGTAGGGGTATGGGTGGGTTGCGCTTCGGCGGGTCAGTGTGGACTTGTTGGGCCGAAGGGCCTGTTTCCACACTGTAGGTAATCTAATCTAAATGTCAACACCAATCACCTCCATCAATCCCTGTGACAGTTTCTCTCTCCAGTGATGCTGCCGAACCTGCTAAGTTTCTCCAGTGCATTCTATTTATGTTTCAGATTTCCAGCATCCACTGTTCTTTGTACTTATTGCAGAAACGCCAGCCAGCTTTGAACTCTCCTCCAATTAGAAATATCTTTCCTGCATTGAACCCTTTCATAACCTTAAAGACCTCCATAACTTTGACTCTTCAGCCTTCCCTTTTATCGAGAAATGAGCCCCAGTTTGCTAGACTCCATCTGGTTTGTCTATCCTTCTCAGTTTCCGACACAATGAATCTTTGGGATAAACTTTGGAACAAGAATCTAGATCTTATTGCAAGATTAAGTTCTGGGGAAAGGAACCCAGCCATGGCTGTGATGACAGCCTGGAGGAGAATTCCAAGAAGGGTCCCTCTGGGAAACCCGGCTAGTGATGGATGGGATGTGCCATGGGAAAGGCCACTGGGAATGCTAGGGCTCTGGGTTTAAACTGTGCCCTGTGGGAGGGATAAGTGCTCTTACGGTAGGCGAGAATTGAGGATGCTCTAGGATAATATGTTGTGGATTAAAGTGGTGCTGGAAAAGCACAGCGGTTCAGGCAGCATCCGAGGAGCAGGAAAATCAACGTTTCGGGCAAAATCCCTTCATCAGGAATAGAGGTAGAGTGCCTGAAGGGTGGAGAGATAAATGAGTGGAGGGTGGGGATGGGGAGAAAGTAGCATAGAGCACAATAGGTGAAATGGGGGTGG
>NC_057735.1:5326031-5360588 GCF_004010195.1 Chiloscyllium plagiosum
CGTGGACCTGACCAGGTTGTCACGAAGTGAACGGTCTTTGCGGAAGGCGGAAAGGTGTGGGGAGGGAAATATATCCCTGGTGGTGGGGTCTGTTTGGAGGTGGTGGAAATGTCGGCGGATGATTTGGTTTATGCGAAGGTTGGTAGGGTGGAAGGTGAGCACCACGGGCGTTCTGTCCTTGTTACGGTTGGAGGGGTGGGGTCTGAGGGCGGAGGTGCGGGATGTGGATGAGATGCGTTGGAGGGCATCTTTAACCACTTGGGAACGGAAATTGCGGTCTCTAAAGAAGGATGTTGTGGCCATGTTCTTTGGGTGGATCCACTGCCTCCAGTCCTTGTCCTTAATATTTGTCAAAGTTACTGTGTTTCTTTTTATTTATTCACTCAGTGGTGGTGTCACTGGCTGGGGCAGCATTTATTGCCTGTCTCTAGTTGCCTCCTTGAGAAGGTGGTGGTGAGTTGCCTTCTTGAGCTACTGCAGTCCATTTACTATAGGTTGACCCACAATATCCTTAGGGAGGAAATTCTAAGATTTTGACCCAGTGAAACTGGAGTCTTGAAATCAGGATAAGGAATGGCGTGGAGGAAACTTCCAGGGGGGTGGCACTCCCATGTATCTGCTGTCCTTGTCCTTCTAGACGGAAGTGACCATGGATTTGGATTTTGCTCTCTAAGAAGCTTTACTGAGTTTTTGCAGTGCATCTTGTAGATAATATACACACTGCTGCTACTGTACATTGATGGTGGAGTGAATGGATGCTTGTAGATGTGGCACCAATCAAGAGGGCAGCTTTGTCCTGGATGGTGTATTGAGTGTGGTTGGAGCTGCACTCATCCAGGCAAATGGGGAGTAGTCCACTACACTTCTGACTTGTGTTCTATTGAATATGGGGTCAAGAATGTGGTGCTGAAAAAGCACAGCAGGTCAGGCAGCATCCAAGGAGGAGGAGAATCGACGTTTCGGACATAAGCCTGTCATCAGGAATAAAACTCCCTTTTATTGAGCGTGGATCAGCTTTGAGGAGTCAGAAGATGAGTTACCTGCTACAGTATTCCTAGCCTCTGACCTGTTCTCTTCGTCACTGTGTTTATGTGGTCAGTCCAGTTGAGTTTCTGGTCAATAGTAACCCCAAGGATGTAGCACCACTGAATATCAAGAGGTGATAGTTAGATTGTCTCTTATTGGAGATGGTCACTGTCTGGCATTTGTGTGGTGCGAATGTTACTTGCCACTTGTCAGCCTAAGCTAACACCTAGTAGGGAAGGACACCCACACAAAGTCTTCAGCAGAAGGAAGGTTCAATCAGTAAGGGTGTAATACATAATAAACTAGTGACATTACATCTAAGGTACATGATTCTCTCTTGTGAGATATCAGGCTCAAATTCAGAGAAATTTGCATTGCTGTTACTGAAACATTCAGTTTCACACAATAAGACATAACTAGATGCTCCTCTCAGAAACAGACCTTTAGATTCTAAATGGTAGAGTGTGCCCCATGATGGCAATTAACCCTTTCAGATATTAGGAAAATAGGAACAGGAGGTGGCCGTTCAGCCCCTTGAACTTGCTCTACCATTCAATGAGATCATGGCTGATTTGTGGCTTAAATCCATACACCCGTCTTTGGCCCATATTCATTAAGACATTTACTGATTAAAATTTATCTATCTCATATTGAAAATTAACAACTGATTCAGCATCCAGTGTCTTTTGTGGGAGGGAGTTGCAAGCATCTACCACCCTTTGTGTGTAGACGTCCTTCCTAGCATCTCTCCTGAACAGTCTGGCCCTAATTCTCAGACTGTGCCCCTAGTTCTGGAATTAGTGGTAAAAGTTTTTCTTTATTTACCCTGTCGTTTCCTGTTAATATCTTGAAGACTGAAACCTTCTAAATTCTGGAGAAAACAGGCCAAGTTTAATAATCTCTCCTTACAACATAACCCTTGATGTCCAGACATCATTCTTGTCAACCTATGTTGTACTCCCTGAGGCCAATATATTCGTCCTAAGGTGTGGTGCCCAGATCTGCTCATAAATGAGTAAGGTAATGTGCTACATGAATTTCAGTGTTAATGTGAAAACTGTTATGTAGATCCTATTTCCCACTGACTGATGGTCATATCTAACAATGCATCCCTTTGGTTGATCACAGAAGTAGAAAATTGACTGTAATCATGCTTGCACAGAGTGAAACAGAGTGTTCAATATTAAATATGATCTTATGGTTGGATGGCACTTACTGAATAATCCAAAATGTGTTAAGAATTACTTTAGGAACCAAATAAGATTGTCAGATCATGAGATTCTACAGATGAAGAAAAGTCATACTGGACTTGAAAAGTTAACTTTGTTTCTGTCTCCACAGATGCTGCCAGACCTGCTGAGTTTCTCTGGTATTATCTGTGTTTGTTTCAGATTTCCAGCATCTGCATTATTTTGCTATATTCAATGCACTAACCCATTAGATCAGACCTCAATGTTCCACCCAGCGACTAGAAATGCCTGTCTGATTCTACTGGCACATACCTTTTTAATCGACCACTAAAACCAGCAATCAAACTGATCTTCACAGATGGATGTCACTGACTGTCTCTCACTGTAATGGCAATAAAATAGACAGGGATACCAGATGGACAAGTGTGTATGCCAATCCCGATTTGCTGTGCTACTCAGGAAAAATCAACCACTACAAATCTGAGAG
This sequence comes from Chiloscyllium plagiosum, assembly GCF_004010195.1. Lineage (NCBI taxonomy): Eukaryota > Metazoa > Chordata > Chondrichthyes > Orectolobiformes > Hemiscylliidae > Chiloscyllium > Chiloscyllium plagiosum. The sequence continues at coordinate 5,328,735 of NC_057735.1, forward strand.
AGTAAAAGATAACCCAGAACATTCAAACTCAACTAAAACCAATTTGATCATTTCAGCTCAATGTGGATTTTTTTTTCCCAAGCCAAAGGCAAATTCTTGACCTCAGTGGATGAGTATCTTGCTCACTGGATTGCTGGCAGCACTCCGTGATTATTGTCCTGGATTGTGACTTGAATTAATTTGCTTTTCAATTTACTGTCCTCCCCGTGTGGACAGGTTCAGTGTAATGAATGGGCCCATTGAGACAGAGAGCCAACACATGAGAGAAAAACACAGTATGGTAACACCCTGCCCTGACCTGTGCCAGGACTGGGAACATTGCTCTCCAGTGAATTAAAAGGTTACCTGTAACAAAGGATTGTTATAAATCAGTTTTATGCTGGCATTTTAGGTTGCCTTATTTTCAACAAAATACAATACATATATATATGAGAAAGTGAGGCCTGCAGATGCTGGAGAGTCAGAGTCCAAAAGGGTGGCACTAGGAAATCACAGCAGGTCAGGCAGCATCCGAGGAACAGGAGAGTCAATGTTTCGGGTATAAACCCTTCATCAGGAAATGTTAACTCTCCTGCTCCTCAGACACTGCCTGACCTGCTGTAATTTTCCAGCGCCACCCTTTTTGACTCTACATATATATTTAGGAAAGTAAGCTTACCAACTTTTTATGAAGTGTTAAATGCCTGATGAACTATAGGATAAGACCTTCAGCCATAGAGGAGCAGTATAATCATAATGAATCACAGAGAAAGCTTGATGGGCCAAATGGCATACTTTTGCTCTTTTTTTATGTTTCTAAATGACAACCGTTGGTCTTGGGTTGGAGATCCTGGTCCTCAACTACTCTTTTCCTCATTGCTGTGGTGTGGAAGACAGAGTGCTATCTACCATGCCATGGCACACATTAAAGTCTATAATGTTTGTAAATCTGCTGTTTGTTTTTTGCTATCATTTATTTATCTTCTTACGGTTCAATAAATCTCTGGAAGTTAATGGTGTAATCCATTGTCTGATGAATTGCCTGTCAATTTTCCTGCCTTTCAGTGTCAGACAAATCACCCAACTGCACCTGATCTATCCAGTACGTACTCTGTTCTGTCTCTGGGTTCTGTACAATTGCTTAGAGGCTGGGTAATTAAAGGCAAGTTTCAGTACATAGACAATGACGACTGACTAATAGAAGTTGTTTGTGTGGCTGCATCCCTACTGTGTGCAAAAAACTTGTCTAGAAGCTATTTACATGTGAGAAAATGTTTGACCTGCAACAGAGAGAAGTTTGTTATTGCTGCTTTCCCCAACAGTAAATATGCAAAAATAAGGATTTAAATTTATTAAGTTTCACAGGTCAAAGCAGTTAATAGCCAATGAAATATATTTGAAATGTAGCCACTGTTGTGATGTTGGAAAATGTCAACCAATTTGCACTCAAGGTGATCCTGTAAAGACAGGGTTTTGCATGTACAGATATTTTCCAATCAATCTGCTCAGAGATGTTGTTACACACCTCTGAGGTAGGTGGGACTTGGAGCTGGGCCATTACATAACCTGTAACTAGGGCTTCAGTTTTCATTTCAGAGGGCTCTGCTAGAAGATTGGAGTTAGTGTAGTTCAGACCTTGTAGCACTGCTGCTTAATTGTTAAATAAACATTTTTGAAAATAAATTTAGAGATTCAACCTGAGTTTGCGTGAAGATAGAATAACCCTAACTGAAACAAATTCATGAACAGCAATGAGAGTATGTGTATACACTCAGCTTTAGTGATGCTGCTTGAGAGATGAATTTTGGTCAGGACACAATGGAGAGTTCATCAGTTCTTTTAATATTGCTATTTCATGTTTGCCTAACACAGGAAACAGGACCTCAATTTAATTTCTCATTCATAAGACACTCCCACCTTTTCCATTGGATAGTCATTCTGAGGTAATAAGTACAATTCAAAATTAAAAAAAAGAACAGTGAATGCTAAAAATCTGAAACAAAATCAGAAACTCAGAGCTAACATTTTGAGTTGAGTGACCATTCTTCAGAACAGGACTCCTGTGCTTTCTCTCCACAGATGCTGCCAGACTTGCTGAGTTTCTCTGGCAATTTCTGATTTTGCAGAATTCTGTTGTGGAAGGAACATAAACTTCATTTAAAAACGCAACAAATGTTACTCCATTTATATCGACACCGGCATAGATATCTTCCATGTCTCAATCATTAATCTTTCAAAGGTACAGCTAAATAGATTCTATCACCGTTACCATCTTATAATGTTGGACATGTCCCAATACTGATTCTTTTTTACAATTTTGCTACGCCCTTCAGTGTTTCTCCCCAAGAGGAGATAGGTGGCCAGGCTCCAACTGGGTAAAAACAATGACTGCAGATGCTGGAAACCAGATTCTGGATTAGAGTGGTGCTGGAAGAGCACAGCAGTTCAGGCAGCTTCCGAGGAGCAGTAAAATCGATGTTTCGGGCAAAAGCCCTTCATCAGGAATCCTGAACTGCTGTGCTCTTCCAGGCTCCTACTAGCCTGGGTTTGAAAGTTTTACTGGGGCCCTTTGATTACTCCTAACAGATATTATTTCAGACGGAAAGTTTTCATATCTTTAAAAAAAAACCTGGCATAAGCAAAGGGGAGTGGCCAGCTAGCTGTGTAGTTAGCCTTCATTTAGACCAGAGTTTGTTTTCTATTCAGTTCAGATCTTTAGTCAGTTCAATTGTGACAGGGGATGTATGAAACAGGGTGCTGACCTCTCTCTCTACCTTCAAGCCTTTAAGCTCTAATTTGTTTCAGTTTTACTGTTTGCGCTGAGGATGTGTGTACTTGGACTGTTGCAAGTATTTTCAGAACAGCATCATTAAGCCAGGTTTGGTTAGGATAGGTTATCCGGTATTCTGTTTGCTGTTCTTTGTGTTTAATTTCATAATTTTATAAATAAATTTTGTTTGTTTAAAACTCGGCAGTCAAACTAGCTAATTTACTCCAAGAATATCCATTGTACACTTAGCTAAACAAATAGCAAAGTTACGATCTGGGCTATCTGCTTAAAAATGTTTTGAGGGGTCTGGCCTAGTCCATAACAGGACAATATCATTGATTTCTTGAGTAGACTGAAAGCCTCCCAATCGTTCTTCCTATTATTCACCCTGGCTCCCAATACCAAGTGGGGTAGGATGCTCAGACAAAGCTTGAATTGAATTGAATTTATTGTCACGTGTACCGAGGCACAGTGAAAAGCTTTGTCTTGCGAGCAATACAGGCAGATCAAAGAGTTAAGTAGCATAGATGAGTAAATAACAGGTAAACAACAGCAAAAACAAAAACACAGGTACAGGCGAATGTTAAGAGTTTGTGAGTCCATTCAGTATTCTAACAACAGTAGGGTAGAAACTGTTTTGAAAGCGGCTGGTACATGTGTTCAGGCTTCTGTACCTTCTCCCCGATGGTAGAAGTTGTAGAAAAACAATGCCAGGGTGCGATGGATCTTTGAGAATGCTGGCGGCCTTTCCTGGACAGTGGGCCTAGTAGATGGATTCTATGGGTGGGAGGTTGGCCTTTGTGATTGTCCGGGCCGAGTTCACCACTCTTTGTAACCAAGGCTGGTCTTAAATGGTACAGTTGCCATACCAGCTAGTGATACATCCAGACAGAAGTCTCTTGATGGTGCACCTATAAAAATTCGCTGTCATGCCAAATTTCCTCAGCTGCCTGAGGAAGAAGAGACGTTGTTGGGCCTTTGTAACCAGTGCATCCACATGAAGAGTCCAAGAAAGCTTGTTGTTGATGACCACTCCCAGGAGCTTGACACTCTCCACTCGTTCCACCTCTGTGCTGTTAATGTGTGGGGGGGCATGAGTAGCATCCTGCCGAAAGGCAAGAATGAGTTCCTTGGTTTTGCAAGCATTGAGAGCTAAGTTGTTCTCAGTGCACCATTTTTCCAAGCTTTAGGCAGAAGAGAGGTTCATAGAAACATAGAAAACAGAGAAACGAGGCACAGGAGTACGCCCTTCAAGCCTGCACCATTCAATACGATCATGACTGATCATGCAATCTCAGTATCCCATTCCCACCCTCTCCCCATACCCTTTAGCCCCAAGGGCCATGTGCAGCTCCCTCTTGAATCTATCTAACAAACTAGTTCCAACAGTTTCCTGTTGATCCAGTCTTTCCTCGTATGTCAATCATGAGGAATAATAATTTGGTTTATTACATACAATATTATCTAAAACTTTGTTACAATACATCACAGAATCCTGATATTCTCTTGTGAGACATCTGGCTAACCTAAGAGTTACTACTTTATCACTTCACAAGTTCACCAGTGCTATTTTACTAGTCACATCACTAATACATGCTTTTCAACACTAAAAACAAACATTGATATGCTACAAGTCATTCCACCATAACCTGATAGTTGTGTTCCTCTGCAACCTCGCATCATACAAAATCACGCTAGGGAAAACCGCTGTAGAAAATCGCTATACCCGTTCAGTCGAAAGTTTGCATTAAACATACAGTGCCGAATCTAAACATTCATTGATCACATTATAGCCAATTCACGCTGATGAAAAGGGCGTTACGGCAGAGCAACCTGTGTATCCATTCTGATTAACGCATGCAAAGTGTGTGGGATACTGGTTACCCAGCAACAAAGTGCTCACCTTGGAATGTCAACCCTTTCAGACACTAACTGCTTTGAAGAGTAAGGGGCACTTGCTCACTAAGCCTGAAGTCCTGCTTCAATGATTAGAGGAATTGATCTACCTTGATACTCCCAATGTGCTACTGATGAGGTGCTAAACTGTTGATTGAAACATATTTTTGGATGAGCTGATAAAACAAAATATTGTCAGTTCTCTCCTCCGTGGGGAAGCAATGGCTGAGTGCTGTTATCACTGGACTATTAATCTAGATGCCCAAGTAATATTCTGGGGACCCAGGTTCAAATCTTGCCATGGCCGATGGTGGAATTTGAATTCAGCTCAAAAAGAAAGTTTGGAATTAATAATGACCATGAATCCATTGTTGGAAAAACCAGGCTGGTTCATTAATGTCCTGGAGGGAAGGAAGCTGACATCCTCACCTGGTCTGGCCTATGTGTGAATTCAGACCCACAGCAATGTGGCTAACTCTAAACAATTAGGGATGGGTATTAATTTCTGACCCAGCCAGCCACGTCTTCATTCTGTGAATGATTAAGAAAAAATCCTTTGGCAAAAATTTAAAGAAGGAAATTTCTGTAATATACTTTGATCTACATGATAGTTATATTAGGATATTTTTGACACCCATGAGCATGCACAGTAGAAGCGAAATGCCTCAAATAAATTGAAATAAAGAAAGATAAAAACCTTAAAAATAAAAAAAAGATAAACTATTGTCAAACAGAGTAGACTTATTTTAACTTTTAAAGATTGGTTTTATATCATGAATGCAAAGTTTGAACACCATCAGAGGTAAGTGTACTCAGTTGGCATTTATCAAGTAATTATTGATGTCAGCAAGCATTCTCTTTTGCATATTTGCGTAAATAACATTAGTTTACTTTTCTCAAAATTTTTTTCCATTTTCTTCAAGAGAGAGTGATCCCTTTTCTTTGATCACGTCTTTTTCTATCTTAAAGGTCTGGATAGATAATTACTTTAATCAGGGAACTAATGGCTAGCGATGATTAAATGTCTTCATTACTCCTGGGAACATTGAAATTTGATCTACAGAATTCAAAGCTGAATAATTTAGTTTTGTTTAACTTTGCACACGTGGGTCCCTCAATATCTGTTCTTTGAAGAACATTGTCACACCATAACTCCAGAGATGCTCCATCTTTCACACCAGAACAGACAGGGCTATGGGTTCCAAATTTTGTCTGCTCTCCTGGACAGGTATACATGCTATCAAAACTTAAGCAGAAACATTGCGTTATCCATGACAGTTAGAGGATGAAAATTGATAATACATGAGAGAAGACCTGAAGACCATAAGAAATGCACAAATTTGTTCCTTTGAGACAGGCAAGAAGGGGTAAGATTAAGGAGCCTTGGATGACGAGAACAGAGGAGCTTCTTATCAAAAGGAAGAGGCAGCTTACGTAAGGTGGAGGAAGCAAGGATCTGGCACAGCTTTAGAGGATTACAGGCTTGCAAGAAAGGAGCTCAGAATTGGGCTGAGGAGAGCCAGGAGGGGGCACAAAAAAGGCTTGGCAAGAAGGATTAGGGAGAACCCAAAGGCATTTTACTCATACGTGAGGAATAAGCGAATGATCATGGAGAAGGTAGGGCTGATCTGGGATAGCATAGGGAACTTGTGCGTGAAGTCTGAGCAGATAGGGAAATCTAAATGAGATTTTTGCTTTGGTTTTCACTAAGGAAAGGGACCTTGTTGTGAATGAGGGAGAGAGTCTAGGGCCAGAAGGCATAGTCTCAGAATAAACGGGCACCAATTTAAGAGTGAGAGGAAGAGGAAGTTTGTGAGAAGATTTGTAGCTCGGGTGCTCATTGTTGTGGTTCTGTTCGCCGAGCTGGGAATTTGTGTTGCAGACGTTTCGTTCCCTGTCTAGGTGACATCTTCAGTGCTTGGGAGCCTCCTGTGAAGCGCTTCTGTGATGTTTCCTCCGGCAGATTCAAACCACTATAAATGCCAGAGGAAAGATCACAGAAGCGCTTCACAGGAGGCTCCCAAGCACTGAGGATGTCACCTAGACAGGGGATGAAGCGTCTGCAACACAAATTCCCAGCTCGGCGAACAGAACCACAACAGTAATAGGGAAATCCCTGGCAATTACTGACCAGTCAGTCTTAGGTCTGTGGTCAGCAAGGTTTTGGAAAGAATTCTGAGGGATAGGATTTATCACTATTAGGAAAAACATAGCGTGATTAAAAACAGTCAGCATGGCTTTGTGCGGGACAGGTCGTGCCTCACAAATCATATTGAGTTCTTTGAGGAGGTGACGAGACAAGTCGACAAAGGTCGAGCAGTGGATGTGGTGTATATGGACTTCAGCAAGGCATTGTTCTTTGAAGAACATTGTCACACCATAACTCCAGAGAGATTCCCCATGGTAGGGTCATTCATAAAGTCAAGAGATGTGGGATACCGGGAGATTTGACTGTCTGGATTCAGAATTGGTTGGCTGACAGAGGCAGAGAGTGGTTGTGGATGGAAAGTATTCTGTCTGAAGATCAGTGGTGAGATGGGTCCCACAGGGATCTGTTCTTGGCATACTGCTCTTTGTAGTTTTTATAAATGACTTGAATGAGGAGGTTGGGGGCTGGTTAGTAAGTTTGCTGATGACTAAAAAGTTGGAGGTGCCGTCAATAGTATAGAGAGCTACTGCAGGCTGCAGCGCGCTATAGACAGGATGCAGAGCTGGGCTGAGAAATGACAGATGGAGTTCAACCTGGATAAATGTGAAGTGGTGTATTTTGGAAGGTTGAACTTGAATGGCAGTGTGGAGGGACAGTGGGATCTTGGTGTTCAAGTGCATAGATCCCTCAAAGTTGCCACCTGAGTGGATAGGGTTGTTAAGAAAGCATATGGTGTTTTGGCTTTCATTAGCAGAGGGATCGAGTTTAAGAGCTCCAAGGTTTTGCTGCAGCTCTACAAGACCCTGGTGAGACTACACTTGGAATATTATGTCCAGCTCTGTTCGCCCTATTATAGGAAAGATGCGGAGGCTTTGGAGAGGGTGCAAAGAAGGTTTACTAGGATGCTGCCTGGACTGGAAGGCTTGTCTTACGAAGAGAGGTTGACTAAGTTCAGACTTTTCTCTCTAGGGAGAAGGAGGAAGAGAGGTGACCTGATCAAGGTGTACAAGGTAATGAGAGGCTTAGATAGAGTCGAAAGCCAGAGACTTTTCCCTAGGCAGGATTGACAGGCACGAGGAGTCATAGGTTTAAGATGTTAGGAGGAAGGTATGGAGGAGATATCAGAGGTAGATTCTTTAAGCAGAGAGTTGTGAATGCATGGAATACGTTGCCAGCTGTGGTGGTGGAAGCAGAGTTATTAGGGACATTTAAGCGACTACTGGACATGCACATGAATAGCAGTGAATTGAGGGGTGTGTAGGTTTGGTTGTATTGTTTTAGATTAGGAATAACCCTCGGCACAACATCATGGGATGAAGGGCCTGTTCCGTGCTGTACTTTTCTATGTTCTATGATCTGAATAGGAACAGGAATAGGTCATTCTGTTCAATCCTGCTCCGCCATTCAATAGGGTCGTGGCTGATCTGATATTCCTCATTTCCACTTTCCTGCCTTTTACCCTGTGTAGTGATTGGAACCAGGTGGATCTTATTGACTGTGAGATCCTTGATTGAGGTTGTTAACCTGGGTTAATCTGGGAGCCCTGGCTGACAGATATAAATAGAGAGTCTCCTGACTTTAGGGGCTGACTCTGAGTGGTTACCAGCTGCTATGCAGTTATTTCAATCTATAACTGATCACGAATTTGTCAGTCTCAGCCTTATACACAAGGAAGAAGGTTAGACCGAGGAAGGAAGAATGAAAACATTATATTTATATGACACTTTATCTGGATTCTCAACATTTGTGGGCAGCACGGTGGTACAGTGGTTAGCACTGTTGCCTTACAGCGCCAGAGACCTGGGTTCAATTCCTGCCTCAGGCGACTGACTGTGTGGAGTTTGCACATTCTCCCCGTGTCTATGTGGGTTTCCTCCCACAGTCCAAAAATGTGCAGGTTAGGTGAATTGGCCATGCTAAATTGTCCGTAGTGTTAGGTGAAGGGGTAAATGTAGGGGAATGGGTCTGGGTGGGTTGCACTTTTGTGGGTCGTTGTGGACTTGTTGGGCCGAAGGGCCTGTTTCCACACTGTAAGTAATCTAATCTAAATTTCTCATGCAACTATTATTTTGAAATTGCAGTGATATTGCTAGACAAACTGGTCTGTCAAAGATTCCATTGAATATCTCAGGGAGATATAAGACAGACATTATAAACTGATGAAACTTTCTTCATGACATCCCATTTTGCACACTCCCAAATGGAGCTGAACTCCAGGAGGTCAATATACATAAATTCCTAAACCATGTATGCACTGCAGTAACAGAAATCCAGTCATACAGATAAATATATAAGAAGGAGCAGTATGAGGCCACTCAGTGTCTGAAGGCTGCTCCACTATTTAATAAGATAATGCCTGATCTGATGCAAGTTCAAATCCACACTTCCAGGTAATCATTCATCCTTATCCCTACCAGGAATCTATTCACTTCTGCAATAAAATTATCCACACACTCTGCTTTCATCTGCATTTCAGGGAGAGAGTTCAAAATGTTTCATGATCCTATGTAAACAAAAAAAAATGTTTGTTTTAAATGGATGGGGCTTTATCTTTAAACAATGATGGAGAAAGTGAGGACGGTAGATGCTGGAGAATCAGAGTCGAAAAGGGTGGCGCTGGAAAAGCACATTCCTGATGAAGGACTTATGTCCGAAACGTCAGCTCTCCTGCTCCTCGGATACTGCCTGACCTGCTGTGCTTTTCCAGTGCCATCCTTTTTGACTTTGAATGGCGATCCCTTGCTAGGCACAGCTGCCTCACAGTGCCAGTGACCTGGGTTCAATTCCAACCTCAGGCGACTGTGGGGAGTTTGCACGTTCTCCCCATGTCTGCGTGGGTTTCCTCCGGGTGCTCCGGTTTCCTCCCACAGTCCAAAGATATGCAGGTTAGGTGAATTGGCCATGCTAAATTGCCCAAAGTGTTCAGGAATGTGTAGGTTAAGTGCATTAGTCAGGGGTAAATATAGGGTAGGGGAATGGGTCTGGGTGGGTATCTCTTCAGAGGGTTGGTGTGGACTGATTGGGTTGAAGGGTCTGTTTTCACACTGTAGGGATTCTAAGTTAAGTTCTAATTATGGGAGCAAGATCAGACTGTTCAGCCCATCAGATCTGCTCACCCATTCAATGAGATCATGGCTGATTAGATAGCTGGAACCCCACTTCCTGCCTTTTCCCCATAAATCTGTCTATCTCAGCCTCGAATATACTTAATGACCCAGCCAAGACAGCCCTGTGCAGTAGACATTCACAGATTCACAACCTCGTGAGAGAAAAAAATTTGAATCTCTATCTTAAGTGATGACCCTTACTCTGAGATGATGTCTTGTCCTCCTTGACTCTCCCACAACAGGAGCAATTTCTCTGCATCTACCCTGCCAACTTTCATTAATATCACCTCTCACTCTTCTAAACTCCAATATGCACAAACCCAATGTACTCGCATTCTAAATTCTCTCATGAGGAGGAAACATCCTCGTCACATACAACCTATCAAGATGCCTCATGATCAGAATCAATCCAATCCTCCATGATCTCTGTGTTCCTCCAATTCTGATTGCTCTGCTACTCATGACTGTCCATTTATAGGCCCCCCACGCACTGCAATTTCCTGTGTAGACATTTATACATAGTTCTCATCATTTGAGGGTAGTCGTTATCTATGCTCAGGCGTCTGGTCACTTGCCCTCAGCTCTCAGTGTGAAAATTTAATAATGCTCCTGTGTTGTCCCTCAAAGTATTATTTAAATGAAGTAAAATTGCAGAAAGCTGAAACACAAAGAGACATGGGGGGAATCTGTACGTGAAACACAGAAAGCTAGCACACAGGAACAGCAGGAAATCAGAAAGGTGAATAGAGGGCTAATGTTGACCTTATTTCAAGCAGGTTGGTATTTCAGATTGGGAACTCTTACTGCAACTGCACAAGGTGCTGGTGAGACCGTATCTGGAGTACTATAAGAGGTTTTGGTCTTCTTATCTAAGGAAAGATAATATTTCATAGGTGGCAGCTCAGAGAATGTTCACTGGGATGCTCCCTTGTAGGGAGGGATTGGCTTATGAGCTAAGGTTAAACAGGTTGGGACTCTGCTCCCTGGAGTTTGGAAGATTGGGAGGCCATCTCATTGATACATAAGAGGCGAGGCAGGTAAAGCTGAGAGTGTCCTCATGGGAGAGTCTAGGACCAGACAGCACATTCTCAGGATAAAGAGACTCCGATTTAAGATTGAGCTGAGGAGGAATTTCTTCTCACAGAGGATTGTGGATTTTTAGAACTCCTTGCCACAGAGAACTGTTGGGGGGAGAGTGCTTGTGTATATTTAAGGCAGAGGAAGATTCTGATCAGTCAGGGAATCAAGGATTATGGGAAAAGGGCAGGAAAGTGGACATGAGGAATGTCAGCCATTATCCTATTGAATAGCAAAGCAGGCTCAAGGGGCCAAATAGCCTACTCTTGTTCCTATTTCTTAAGGTCTTATAGTCTTATGCACCTTGTAACATTTTATTATATTAAAGGTAATGGATAAATGCAACTTGTTTTTGTTGTTCCTTAAGCAGGGGTCAATGGTCTCACATTGGATGCCCGACATGGGAGTATTCCTTCCTCTCGCACAGGATTCCTCACCTCAGTAGATGCGCAATTTCATCTAACATCCACAGAAAATGCAAATTGACTTGCAGCCATTTATCATGATCTGAGGAGGTTAATCTCTGACAAACTCCTGGATCAATGCGGTGTGTTTTTCACACAAACCATCTTCACACCTGACAATGACTGGAGCTGCCTTTCAACTCCTTCTGAGAGCGGTAAACCTGAACTCGAGTTAACACACTCACTGCTGCAATGGAAGTCCAACTATTTGGTGCATTTTCTCCTGAGTAGCTTAGCTCAGTTGGTTGGGCAGTTGGTTTGCAGTGCCAACAGTGGAGGCGCAATGCCCGCATGAGCTAAGAATACCATGAAGGACTCTCTTTTTGGAACCTCTTCCCTCACCTGAAGTATGGTGAACCTCAGCTTAAACCAACACCAGCTATCTCTCTCTAATGAGACATCAGTCCCATGGTCTAGTTGGTCTATTTTGTCATTACACACATCTATCTCAAAAAACTCTGTCTAAACAGGCACTGCTTTTTTTTTCGAACCTTGACTTTCTTATGTTTAGTTATATATTTATGTTCCATCTTTCTAAACCACTCTATCAGTGAAACCAATTGTTTCTCTCCACATAAAAACAGAAAATGCCAGAGAAACTCAACATGTCTGGTAGAGTCAGACAGGAGAGTTCTGAATTATCATATTGGACATGAAACAATAACTCTGTTTCTCTCTCCACAGATCAGGGTTACTGACATTCTCCAGCACTTCCTGTTGTTATTTGAGATTTCCAACACCCACAATTCTTTGCTTTAATTTTTATTATTTCTCTCTATCCTAAATTTAGGCACCATTGTCAAATTACTGTTCAACCTTCTCAACAATAATGAAAACCCCACTCTCAATTTTTCAATCCTTTTCTGTAATTTGTTTTCTCTCTACATCAGTGTGAATTAGTGCCATTGCCCTTAACTTCAGGCCGAGAGTAGAGAGTCTAAAATTAAGTCCAGTCCTCCAGGACTGCTCTTACCAAAGCTTTTACATAAATTCATTGTGATAATAAACTCATCACGATGTCCTGCTTGAACCGTGAACCTTCCAGCTGACCTCTACTCCATCTTCATCATGGAATCGTCGATTTGCCAGGAATTTGAAACCAGAATGGTGAATGCAGACAGAGTTATAGAGCTATACAGCATGGAAACAGACTCTTCGGTCCAACTCATCCGTGCCCGACCAGACTCCCCAGGTTGACCCAGTCCCATTGACCAGCATTTGGTCCATATCCCTTTCAATGTTTTCTATTCACATACCAATCCAGATGACTTTTAAATGTTGTAATTAGAGTCATAGAGATGTACAGCACAGAAACAGACCCTTTGGTCCAACACGTCCATGCCGACCAGATATCCCAAATTAATCTAGTCCCACTTGTCAGCACTTGGCCCATATCCTTTTCAACCTTTTCTATTCATATACCAATCCAGGTGCCTTTTAAATGTTGTAATTGTACCAACCTCCACCACTTCTTCTGGCAGCTCATTCCATACACAGACCACCCTCTGCGTGAAGAAGTTGTCCCTTTTGAATTTTTCCCCTCTCACCCTAAACCAATGCCCTCTCATTCTAATTCTACTCACCTCACCACTTATGTTTCTCTATTAGAGCTGGAGAGTTGTTAGTGTGCTCCATGAGTTTAACCACACGTAGCGAGATGGCACCAAGTACAAGTGGTTCTGGGGACGTGATATACACAGTATTTGTAGGGTGCCAGACAGAGTGATTTGTTCCTTCTAACCTTTCACAAGTACAGGAGCTGAGACTGAGACACACTACAAGCCATATGGTGCTAAGCTAGAGAGAGTTGCTCTCTCCATGTAACAGGTGCAGACACAAAGACACACTAGCTATTTACAACAGAGAATTATTTCAGGGCTACATCCACCAAACTAGCTCAGGAATGAGTCCTGATTGTAATTAAATATTCATTGCTTCATTCATCCTGCATTAAAATTATTTATAAGCGTTTTTGCCTCGCTAATGAATCAATCCTAAATCAGAACAGAAAGATCTAAGGAGCATCAAAAACTCTTTTTATTTGTTAATGGGATGTGAGATTTGCTGGTACACTTGTTCCTCAAGCCTAACTACCCTTGAAAAGGTGGTGATGAGCAGTCTTCTTTTTCCACTGCTGCCCTCAGCTGGATGGCCACTCAGTGTGTTGATGCATAGCTTCCACTAACAGAAGCTACTGCCACAAGTGGACCTCAGACATTCGGGCAGAGACAGTAAAAATCAGAATGATTGTTTCTCAGGATGTAAGGACAACCATGGGCCTGTTCGGGAGGGAGTTCTTGGGATCAGAGACTATGAAGCAATGGAGGGATACTTGCGAGGCAAGATGCTTTGTGTGACTTGTAGGACTTCACTGGTGATATTGATGGCATTCCTATGCACCCACTGTCCAACTACATCCTCCCTGACTGGGTTTCAGAGGTCCAGCCTAACTGGTGCTTACAGCTCTTCCTGGTCCAACTTGCATCCCCTTAGTAAGACATTTTGAAGGGATAGAGAACCCCCTCCAATGCAGAAAGAGGCCATTCGACCCATTGCGTTCGCACCAAGCCTTCAAAGAGCATCACCCTTTATCCCAGTAGCTCCACATTTCCCCTGGCAAATCCACCAAGCCTGCACATCCCTGGACACAACACGCAATTTAGCATGGCCAATCTACCTAATCTACATCTCTGGACTACACAGCTTCACACCCTACCTATATCAACTAGGTATCTCAGCAACTCTCAAGTTCTCCTTCCAAAGCCTCAATGCTGACAGGATTAATCAATCCTGGACTCTCATTTGCAGATGCAGAAACACTTATCTATTTCCTTTCTGACTGAATCCCCTAATACTAGAGCATTTCTATGCATATTTCCCCTCCCTCTGGGAGAGGACTTTGCAGTCAATGTGGGTATGAAGGGCACTGTGGAAGAACTCCATGGTGCCCTGAATTTGGTTGCTGCTGTTATTCCCTGACAGGCCACTCCCCTCAACAGTATCCTAAACAGTGTATCTGTTTTGCAGGGGAATAACCACAGGAGGTTCCTGCATTGCCTGATTAGCCCTCCTGCTCTGCCTGGTGGTCACCATTTTCTTCTGGCCTGTGCATTCTGAGTCTGTGATGTCACCTCCTCTCTATATGTGTTATCCACAACACTGTCCACCTTGCGAATGCCCCACAGTGTCCCCAGACGCCTCTCCAACTCCAAAACCGGGGCTTTCAGGAGCTGCAACTGGAGACACCTCTGGCACAAGCAGGAAATGTGCCTGGCTTCCTACATCGAGCAAGAGGAGCAGACTACAATTTGGAGCTCTCCTGCCATGTCTTACCAATTTAAATTAATATATTAATCCTTACAACGTCAAACACTTTTAATACTCAATTGAAACTGCTGGTGCTCTCTGCTCCAGTAAGGAAATTCTTTAACCTTATCTGCTGCTCACCAACAACCATTTCCAGAAGCTGTTTAGTTTTGTGCTCCTTTACCTGCTGGAACTCTCGCTGCCAATCTCCCTGTCATGATGTTCTGTGTTCTCTGAACCCTGCCTCTCCCTTTTATTTTGGTTGGAGGAGGAAGGAGGGATGGGAACACGACAGTAGTGTAATGTGTGGGACTGACCCTTCCTTAACAGCAGGTTCTTTCACAGTGCCCTTCACAATCGCGTTGATTGCAAAGTCTACTCCCAGAATTTTTTTTATTTCAAAAATATATTTTATTCATAAAAGAAAATCTCATTGTATATATACATTGACACAAAAGCAGTTTGGTTCTGCACAGCTGCATATCAAGTAAACATACAAAACGTTGGCATTTCACTATCCACAAAATCAAAGACCTCTCTTACATGTACAATACTAATATTTACATATATTTGACACACCGGGAGGGTCTGATAACTGAACGGACCCCCATTTACCTTCAGCAGGAAGGCCTCAGACAGTGGTCTTTCCCCACTGCGCCTTGGCAGCAGCTGCCCCAAGATATAGTGCATCCCTCAGCACGTAGGCCTGGACCTTGGAATGTGCCAGTCTGCAACACTCTTGAGTTGTTAAATCTGTCCCAATTAGCCCGGTTATAATGCAAAACAACACGATGGAGGGGATTCTCAATGTGAAGGCAGAACTTTGTCTCCACAAGGACTGTAAGTACTATTGGTTTCTTTTGGGTTCAGTCAATGTTAAAATATTAGACAATGTAGCACGAGAAAGTCCCACAAAAAGACAGTGAGAGAAGGACAGAATAATCTGTTATTCAGTAATGTTGTTAAGCAATAAACATTGTCCAGGGCAATGGATGCAGTTCTTCCAAATAGTACCACGTTTTGCACTGGACAGGTGGCATTTTGATTTAATCCACTATCAGGAAGCTGGCTTCTCCAATAATGCTGCACTTCCTCAGAACTGTGATGAGACGCAATGCCCATTTATGTGCACGAGACCCTGGTGTAGGACTTGAACCACAATTTGTTAATGGGATGCAGGCATGACACGCAAAGCCTGAAATCTGTTTCCCAAGTTGCCCTCAAATAGAGTGATTTGCGAGGCCATTTCTGAGGCTGGGTCAGTGTGGACCAGATTATGGTGGAATCTAGAGTTACTCACAGATCAGAGCAGATGAGGATGGCATATTTCTTTCTCTAAAGGAAAGTTGTAAATCGGATGGATTTTAATGTCAATGAATGATAGTTTCACAGTCATCACTACTGAAACTAACTTCCAATTCTCAATTTTATTTCTCTACTAGCTCACATGGTGGGGTTTAAACCCATAACCACGGAGCTTCCTCATAATAGCTTATCCAGTGATGCTCACATTTCTCCTTTTCAAAGACTGTTTTCAGTGTGACTGCTTCCCACTGAACCACAGTAGAAGGAGGCGATAGTGAAATACTTACAAACTAAGGAATTCTATTATTGAGAAAATGGGAATCTTTATTTTCAACAGAAGTTAAGTTCATCTGCAGAAATACAACCAAACAATATTCAAGCGAACCTTTTCTGTCTAAAGATTAAAGCAAAAGTCAAAATAATGCAACTTACATTTAAGGACCCACTGAACTTCCAACCAACCCAAAATTCTTGAGTGAGAATTTCCTTTAGAATATAGTAACACAATTACTGGGCCATGAATAAATATCTCAACTGATTTCTGAGAAATGAAGTTCAAACCTCTAATTTAATAAGGTTGTCTGGGAGAATTGCAGAGAAAAAAAATTTCAAAAGCAAATTAGAAACAAAATGAATTAAACCCAACCCAGAGGACCTAGAGATGCTCTAATTTCCTCGCGCCAAAAACCTACTTACCATTTATTAAGTTACATATTTAAGGAATTGTTCAAACCAATTTCAGTTTACAGGCTTATTTTTAATAGTTTATTGCCTGATGCAAATTTGTACACACAAGATATATGAAGCAACAATGATTAAAAACCTATTTTTCCATCTGAGAGTTATTACAAGGTTAGAATCATATTCTTAGTTCCTACAATGGCCTTAAAATACAACAGAGTTCATTAAATACTTCATAAACAGTGCATGAAGACTTAACAATACTTAGTCATTATTTTCTTAACCATTACATCACCAGCATTTTCAGGAAAGTTTGTTTTTTCTCTGAGATGAGTTATTTTGATTAATTGAATGATTCACATGCAGTCATGCTAAGTAAGTATAAGATTTCTGCAGTTATGTTTCCACTTTTACTTGATCTCAGATTCTGTAGGGAAGAATTAACATAACATGGGAGAATTTAGCATTCAGTTTGAGAGTGAGAAATTTATATCAGAAACAACTGTAATAAACTTACGTAGCGATAATTATGTATGGATGAAGGCAGAATTGGCTAGAGCTCCCGGAGCTCCCTCACCACCAGACGCCTGGAGGAAGAACGTCTCATCTTCCGCCTCGGAACACTTCAACCCCAGGGCATCAATATGGACTTCAACAGCTTCCTTATTTCCCCTTCCCCCACCTCATCCGAGTTTCAAACTTCCAGTCCCCTTGACTTGTCCGGACTTGTCCGACCTGCCTAGCTCCTTTTCCACCTATCCACTCCACCCTCTCCTCCCTGACCTATCACCTTCATCTCCTCCCCCACTCACCCATTGTACTCTATGCTACTCTCTCCCCACCCGCACCCTCCCCAAGCTTATCTCTCCACGCTTCAGGCTCTCTGCCTTTATTCCTGATGAAGGGCTTTTGCCCGAAACGTCGATTTTGCTGAAGCTCCTCGATGCTGCCTGAATTGCTGTGCTCTTCCAGCATCATTGATCCAGATCCTAGAGCTGACTGGGTAAGGAGTTCAGCATAAAAAGTAGGTGAGGAATGAGTGAGGTTGGCCAATGTTTAGGGAAAAGTTCATGATTCACAGCAAAGATATATCCCAATGCAAAAGAAGGATTCTAGTAAGGGGACAAACTAACCATAGTCAACCATGTATGTTAAAGATACTATCAAATTGAAAGGAAAAGCTTATAATGTCACTCAGGTCAGATGTAAACCAGACAACTGAGCAAGTTTTAAAAGATGACCAAAATGTTAAAGAAGAAGAAAATAAACTATGGCAGGAATTTTATAGGAGTCTGAGTAATGTAGGCTAGGGCAGGAATTGTCACCAAATTTGATGAGAGGTCTAGCTAGGCATATCTCAGTTTTGGAATATACATCTCATTCACTTAGCTTTTCTGTTTTTGCCACGCAGTGAGGCACTTTCTCACTACACAGTGTCAAACTGATAATTAAGAGGGATTAAAGCTTGTTAAATGCCTTATTAATGCCACAGAGAAGATCATTGGTCTCCCCCCTCCAACTCTATTTTGATTTAATCCCTGCCCTCCTGTTCACTGTTTTGATCACACAGCATTGCCCTTTGATGTGAAGGGCACTGCTTGTCACTGGCCACTCGGGTGTTTCCTATCTTCCTGGTGGTGGAAATTGAATAAAGATTTGTGTACCTTGTGTCTTTCACTGTGTCTCACACCTGCACACACACAACATGGGGACTGGGGAAAAATATAAGCACTACTGCAGTAAGTGGGGCTAAAATAAAAAAACAGGAGAAGCAAGAAAAAAAACTCTAAAACAAAAAAAACGAAACCAGGATCTCCTCAGTTTAGGGGACTGACTGTGTGTTGGCTGGGCCACAGTCAGTGTGTTCCTGCTGTTTTTAGTTCCTGTGTTTTGGAGGGGGAGGGTTTTCTTTTTCTTACCTCTTGCTCAGGGAAGGCATTTGTTCTTTTGGTTTTTTGTTGTGTTTACTTTTTCCGAAAAGAGAAAAGAAAAAAAAAAATGTAACCAGGAGAAAATTATGACCAGGAGATTACTTTGTTGGTTCTGTGTATTGTTTTTCCTGTTGGTTATAGGGGGATTTGAGGCATTTTTGGGACCCCGTTTCTTTGTAGTTTTCCTTTTGACTGTCAACTGTTATGTCTATGTCAATTTGCGTAACGTTAAAAAAAGGAGAAAAAAAAAGATTATTGGTCTTCTTAGGGCACAGTTGGGCATTCTTCCACACCATCAAGAAGGTACTGACACAGATGGTGAGCTCAGGCGGGGATGGCAGGGTCTGATAGTGTAGACTCTTCTGCCTGTGCTCTGGAAGAGGAGTTCTCTCCTTTATATAACTTTCTGTGAAACTGGGGAAACGGTAATGGAGAGCCAAGAAATGACAGAGGAGTTGAAATGATGCTTTTCATCATTTTGCATAGTAGAAGGCAGTAGAAGTGTTTCAAAATATTAATCAAGGGAAGAGTCAATAAATACAATACTTCTTATTCACAAAGAGGTACTCAGGAGACTAATGGAGCTAAAGGCCGCTTAGTCTCCTGGACCTGATGCATAGCATTCAAGGATTTTAAAGGCAGGAAGGCAAGTGGTGAGGATGAGGCGAAGAGAGTTGATTGAGTAGGTGAAAACCTGGCAGATGGAATAAAATGAGGGAACTGCAGGAAGAATAGAAGAGCTTAATATTATTTAAAAGGGAAACATATAAAAAAGCTATAGCACAGAGTCATTTGTATGTCCTTGTGCATGAATTACAATAAAAATAGCTTTCATGTTCACCAGGTGGTAGGAAAGGCAAATGAAATGTTGGCCTTTATTTCAAAGGGCTGGAGTATGAAAATAGGGAGGTTTTGCTAAAATTATACATACATCATTCAGATCATATCTGGCTTGCTATGAATGACTTTGGTCCCCTTTTCCATGGAAAGCTATCCCAGCACTGGAGGCAGTCCAGAGAAGGTTCGCCAGCTTGATCTGGGAGATAGAGGGATTTCCTCATGAGGAGAGGTCGAGTAAGTTGAGTTTAGAAGAATGAGAGAAGATCTTATTCAATCATATAAGAGTCTTCAGGGGTTGACAGGATAGATTCAGAGAGGTGGGATCCTCTTGTGTAAGAGTCTCGGATCAGAGGACATCATCTCAGAATGCTTTAGAATTAGAATCCCTACAGTGTGGAAACAGGCCCTTCGATCCAACAAGTCCACACCGACCCTCCAAAGAGATACCCACCCAGACCCATTCCCCTATCCTATTACTCTACATTTACCCCTGACTAATGCACCATCCCTGAACACTATGGGCAATTTAGCACTGCCAATTCACCTAATCTACACATTTTTGGACTGTGGGAGATAACCGGAGCACCTGGAGGAAATCCATGCAGACACAAGGAGAACGTACAAACTCCACACAGACAGTCACCCGAGGCTGGAATCAAACCCGTGTTCCTGGCGCTGTGAGGTAGCAGTGCTAACTTCTGAGCCATCATGCTGCCCCACGTTATTGTCCATTTAAAACAGAATTGAGAAAGAATTTCTTCTCCTAGAAGGTACTGAAGGTGTGGAAATCTTTCCTGCAGAGGGCTATCGAGGCTCCAAGCTCTGAATTACTCTCCTTAAAGCATCTCCATTAACCTTCATTCATTTAAGACTCTTCTTAAAACCTATCTGTTTTACCAAACTCTCAGTTACCAGTTCTAATATCTCCTTCTTTGTCTCAGAGATTTATTTTTTTTACCAGATTTGTCTTCTGTAAAGCAAATGTTTTCAATATTAAGGATGCTGCATAAATTGTTGCTTTGCATTAAAACTTCTCCAAGATGATTTGTAGTATAGCCACTGAAATTCCAGGCAGAGACATTTCACCCAACGTCATGCCTAATATTTGTCTCTCAACCATCAGCAAAAGCTAAATAAATAAAGAAATGCTTAATTTGTTGCTTTTAGGACTTTGCTATGTGTAAAATTATCATCAACACTTTCCTTGTAATGTACCAATAGTAATTCGAAGGAAATATTAACTGCTGTGATTCTGCTTACCTTCTTGTCTATCTTCGTCAATTCCAAATATAGCATAGCAAAAAGTAACAGATGAGTCATTGAGGTTCCTCTGTCAGTCAATAACATAATGGCTGATCATCTACCTCAATTCCACTCACCCACTGTAACCTCATTTCCTTTCATTCATGTAATGTTCAATTAGGAACTTTCAATTTCTCTTTCTCTGTGTGCCTTTTTCATTCAAACACTTGCTCTCCTTTTCTATCCGCACACTCTACCTACTGGGTTAGGCTCATGTGCAATGTATCTTTTAGAGGCATGCTGACTGCATCATAGCATGTGACCCGAGGATAGAAAGGTCTCTGGCTCCACCTTAATTAGGGCCACTTGAAGCATGTCATGCTGACTTAAGTGTGTTCTTGTTTGCAAATGAATAACATTGTATTAGCCCAGACATGTGTAGCTACCAGGAGCTGTAAATGAAATCTTTCAGTAGTATGTTACCCAGGTCTGGTTCATATGTTATAGGAACTGACATAAATGTTGAATAAAACTGAAAGAACTGAAGATGCTGGAAAGTAGAAACAAAACCAGAAATTGCTGGAAAATCTCAGCAGGTCTGGCATCTTGTGTGGAATGAAATCAGAGTTCCTCATTCTAAGGAAGGGTCACTGTACCTGAAATGTTAACTCTAATTTCTCTCTACCCATGCTACCAGACTAGCTTTGAGCTTTTCCAGCAATTTCTGTTTTTGTAAAATAAATGTTGCCTGAGTCGACAAAGCTGACAACATATTACAGATCTGAAATTCCTTTTTTTTATACCTCACTTTAATATAACGTTTGATCCAATTCATTGTTTCTTTTTATCCATTATTAACTAACAAAAATGTAAAATTCTCTTCAAGCATGCCTGTTTCTTGTTCCCTGGGGTTAACAATCCCTGGGAGTGTACCTTTTTTTTATGTGCAGCTGAAATTTGCCTTTCAAGATAAATACTCAAACCGAATGAAAACTAGGATGTTGAAGGTTGATCTTGTCACATCACAGGCACAACAATTTCAAAAGACGGGTGAGAGCTGCCAAATAATTGTCCTCATTAGCAGCCCCCAGAGCAATGAAATTATGAAAACATGCATCATTGAATGTGTGAGGCATTTAAATCACTGATTTTGGCTCAGCTTCAGTACTATTGTAATAAAGTGAATACACACCATCCTGCATGGTGCATGTGAGTGACTCATGACCGTGACTCAATCAATGACATTAGAGTGAAATATTCTGACTTAGTCCTCCTACCACTTAACTTCACTCGATGGGAATGCGTCACACTCAAAAAGAAACAAAGATTTACGTTTATATATTGTTTCTGATGACTTCATGTTCCCCCAAAATAACCATTGATGAATTTCATGATGTGTTGAAAGCACTGCTCCAATTCATAGAATCCCTACAGTGGGGAAGCAGGCCATTTGGCCCATCGTGTACACACCAACCATCTGAAGAGCACCTCACCCAGACCCACCCCATCCCATCCCTGTAACCCTGCAGTTTCATGGCCAATCCACCTAGCGTACACATCCCAGGACAATTTCCCATGGCCAATCCACCTAGCGTACACATCCCAGGGCAATTTCCCATGGCCAATCCACCTAACAGGAGGAAACTGGAGTACCCGGAGCAAACCCACACAGATACAGGGAGAATGTGCAAACTCCACACAATCATCTGAGGCTGGAAGTGAACCTGGGTCCCTGGTGACATGATGCAGTGCTGATAACCATTGAGCCATTGTGCTGCCCCAGTAAATATAGCTGCAAATTTGTGCACAGCAAGCTCCCACAAATACCCATGAGATAAATAAAGAGTATCTGCATTTTTGTTGTTGCTTGATAGTTAAATATTGGCCAAAATGGAAGGTAGAACTCTCCTGCTCTGCTTCTCACGATCATTTATCTTCTTCAATGCAGTGGGCAGAGCCATCAGTTTTAACATCTCATTCAAAAGATGCGACCAATACCTGAATGTTGCTGAAAAGGGAGGTATGTTGTTAATGATTTTTATCTTGCGCACATCTGGATAAATGCAAGAATGCCACATTTCAAACAATCACAAAAAAAAGGAAAGAAAAAGAAGCTGGTTGATTGGCAAGTTAATACTTCTTTGGAATGGAGCAAGGATGGAATTTATGGATTTTATGGAGGAGGAGTAAGCAGAACAAATGGTGAACACGCCCTGATCAAAAGACAGAAAGAGAGCTATTGGTACCCAACCTTCCAGTGCTTGTCATTTCAATGCACCTTCTTGTTCCCATGCTAACAATTCCATCCTACACCAGCTACTGTGCCCCAGCCACAGACCAATGCAAGCTAAAGGAACAGCACCTTGTTTTTAACCTTGATACTTCAGGATTCAACACTGATTGGTCACACTCACACCAGGGGCAATGCAGGGAACAAATCATTTTACAATTGGTGTTGGCTGAACTGTGAATTGTTTGGAACCCGATGGGATCAGTGAACCATACGGGTAGTAGAGGATTCAAGGCTGTTGAGGCAACCTCGGGTGCTATTCCGCTGCAAAAGAGAAGCAAGGCACACACAGTGGGATAGACAGACACTGTTACATGCACCAAAGTGTACAATGTTCTGGTGAAACAGTATCAGCGTTACCTTCAGTCATTCCGTCTATGTCATGTTGTCTGTGTCTTTATTCAGCCAGTTATCCGTAAGTAATGTACAACATTAGTAAGCACAGAACCCAGACTATGCCTACAATTCTGTGATATCATGGCCATACACCTAATCAGTGCTACTAACAAACTACAAGACATTTACCTTGACCTGCTTCTCTGTGATATATGTTAACACATAGAAAGCCACATGCATATTAAAAGCTCATTGTTACAGCCCATCCGTTTTAGTAAATCAATGCTAAATAGTGAAAAGGTGACGAAGTTGTGAAAAGTCTTTTAATGGGATTAGTTTAGAACGGCAATATGGTTGATGCAGACATGTTGTGCGGAAGGGCCTGTTCCTGTGCTTTGCTGCTCTGTGTGCTAATCTGTCCGAGTTCAGAGCTAAAGTTACAACTGTAATCAAGATTAAAGTGTTACACTCAAAGTTAAGGGCCACAAGCTTGTACTGAAACATGACAAGCATACTACCTCTCACTCTTGTCCACTTTATAAAAGAAAGGCAGTTGTAAACTTCTGAAAGGACAACTCTGATCGATGAAAGTGATCCCAAAACAAAATGCAGTGAACAGATATGGAAAAAAAAACAAAAGAGGCCTTACCTGTGACCGGATATTGATTAATTCCTTCATTTTTTTTCCCAAAATGGTGCAAACATTGCAAAAAGATTGCACAACCTCATGACTGTTTCATTTTTAGTTACAAACACCACATACAAGCATAACCTGCAACTTTTAAAAGGCCAACAAGATACAACAATAAAGAAAAGAGAGGAGATGCTAACAGTAAAACAGAAAACAACAGAAAAAACATGACATGGTAACACGTACTCTTACAATGTTATGTTGGAGAGTACAAAGCTATAAAGAAAGATGAAAAGTAACATCTCAATATAGACTGACAACACATTGCGATTCTGTTCGACAGACAGAATCAATCATTATTTTGTGGATTGGTAGATGGCCAACAAAGTTTGTTGGTTCTATATCCAGAACCTCAAGTGGAACTACAAATCTCCTCAAAGTTTAGCAGTTAATTAAACTTCTTGGTTTGAGCAGTGAAGCATTAGGAAGAATAAATTCCTCCACTATTTTTGATGATGACTGCAAAGATGCTGAGATACTTTTGTAGATTTTAGAAGGACAATTCACTGTTCAAGTCAACTTCTGGACACCCAGGATTGAGTGCATGCCATACCACCGAGAGAGGGTGAAACAATCAACCAATTTACAGGGAGGTGTCAATGCAATGGAATGGAGCGTGATTCCACTGAAGCTAACTTAAGCTAAAGGGCTAATGGAACTGGTCATTGTCTCCACGCTCAGTAAATCCTTCAAAAAGGACTTCTGGACAAAAGCAAAATCTATACCACTTACACTTACTAGAAGGACGCAAACTCAAAGCAACTATAGCAGGACATCAGCATCAAAAAGTGCTTGACTTGGTAATAATTGTGACAGCCATCAACAGGTTCAGTAGAATATCCAAATCTTTTCTGTGGTGTGGCTTGTCTGGCAATTTTATGACAAATGCAAGCTAAGTTCCACAAGAGGACATTGGTCTAAAGAATATGTAGGAAGCCCAAATACAGAAAAATCTCACAAAACAATGGGATATGTTTTTATTTATTCATTCACAAGAAGTGGGCCAGCATTTATTACCCATCCCTAATTCTCCAGAGGGCAGTAAAATATCAACCACATTGCTGTGGGACTGGAGTCACATGTAGGCCAGACCAGGTAAGGATGGCAGTTTCCTTCCCTAAAGGAACCAGATGGATTTTTACTAATAATTGACAATGGATTCATAATCACCCCTCAGCGTCCGATGCTCCAGGGAAAATAGCCCTAGCCCATTCAGCCTCTCCCAATAGCTCAAACCCTCCAACCCTGACAAAATCCTTGTAAATCTTTTCTGAACCCTTCCAGGTTTCACAACATCCTTCCTTTAATAGAGAGACCAGAGTTGCATGCAGTATTCCAAAAGTGGCCTAACCAATGCCCTGTACAGCCGCAACATGACCTCCCAACTCCTGTACTCAATACTCTGACCAATAATGGCAAACGTACTAAATGCCTTCTTCACTATCCTGTCTACCTGCGCCTTCACTTTCAATGAGCTATAAACCTGCACTCCAAGGTCTCTTTATTCAGCAACACTCCCCAGGACTTTACCCTTAAGTGCACAAGTCTTGCCCTGATTTGCCTTTCCAAAATGCAGCACCTCACATTTATCTAAATTAAACTCCATCTGTCACTCCTTGGCCCATTGGCCAAACTGATAAGGCCCTGTTGTACTCTGAGGTAACCTTCTTCGCTGTCCACTACACCTCCAACTTTGGTATAGTCAGCAATATTACTAACCATACCTCCTTTGGTCACATCCAAATTATTTATATAAATAGTGAAAAGCAGTGGACCCCTACTCTTTTTTAAAATAATCATTGCCATAATGTCTTTGCTATCTACCTGAGAGGATAGATTGGGCTTCAGTTTAATGTATCCCCCAGAGGATAGCCTCTGGTACTCCCTCAGTACTGCAATGGAGTGTCAGCCTAGATTCCAATGTTCAGAATTCTGGAACGGGGCTCACCAGAGATTATTATGGTGAGGTGATTATAGATAGAGAGAGTACAGTTATTTTATATAAATAGTAGGTGCAGAGTATACAAGGAAGCTAAAAGAAAATATTTGCATTTGCCTAGCCCCTTTCATGAAATCAGAATGACCCAAAGCTCAAAGTAGCCAATGGAGTACATTTTAAAACATAGTCACTGTTGCAATGTAATTTGGCCACAACTAGATTCTACAAATGACAGGATACACGAGCCACTCCCCAGGACTTTACCCTAAAGTGCATGAGCCTTGCCCTGATTTGCCTTTCCAAAATGCAGTGCCTCACATTTATCTAAATTAAACTCCATCTGTCACTCCTTGGCCCATTAGCCCAACTGATAAGGCCCTGTTGTACTCTGAGGTAACCTTCTTCGCTGTCCACTACACCTCCAACTTTGGTATAGTCGGCAAACTTACTAACCATACCTCCTTTGGTCACATCCAAATTATTTATATAAATAGTGAAAAGCAGTGGATACCTACTCTTTTTTAAAATAATCATTGCTATAATGTCTTTGCTATCTACCTGAGAGGATAGACTGGGCTTCAGTTTAAAGTATCCCCCAGAAGATACATTAAACTGAAGCCCAGTCTATCCTCTCAGGTAGATAGCAAAGACATTATGGTAATGATTATTTTAAAAAAGAGTAGGTATCCACTGCCTCTGACAGTGTGGTACTCCCTCAGTACTGCAATGGAGTGTCAGCCTAGATTCCAATGTTCAGAATTCTGGAACGGGGCTCACCAGAGATTATTATGGTGAGGTGATTATAGATAGAGAGAGTACAGTTATTTTATATAAATAGTAGGTGCAGAGTATACAAGGAAGCTAAAAGAAAATATTTGCATTTGCCTAGCCCCTTTCATGAAATCAGAATGACCCAAAGCTCAAAGTAGCCAATGGAGTACATTTTAAAACATAGTCACTGTTGCAATGTAATTTGGCCACAACTAGATTCTACAAATGACAGGATACACGAGCAGGCCATATCTTAGTCAACAAGAAAAAGCACAAAGGTCTGCAGATTCTGGAGATCTGAAACAAAAGCAGAAATCGCTGGAGAAACTCAACAGGTCTGGCAGCATCTGTAGAGAGAAAGCAGAGTTAACATTTCCATTTCAGTGACCCTTCTTCAAAACTGAAATAAAGGCAGTCAGCATGGGGCTCAAACCTGTAACCTTGAGATTAAAAGTCTCATGCTCTACTGACTGATCTAATCAAGCATCATCAGAATGGACCCTGGACCGAAAATGTTAACTCTGCCTTCTCTCCACAGATGCTGCCAGACTTGCTGAGTTTCTCCAGCAATCTTTTTTATTTTAGACAAGTGGTCTCTGCCTTTCTTGTCTGTGTTAGCTTTTGACTAGAGCAACAGAAAATGTACCCACAATCTTCCAGAATCCAATATCATTCTCTCTTCAGTTATTTCCTCAATCCCCACCTTCTGCCTCACTATTCCTTACTCTACCAAAACTTTTGTACGTATAAACTCTTATCTAACCTCTCTCGGCGGCAACTGGCATTTTTCATTGAAAGTCTCTTCATTGATAATTGCTAAACCAGAGGAAATGTTGACATTATCAAAACTCAGCACAGTTTATTAAAAGCAACCCCGATAAAAGGGTTTTTGTATGCACTCTGTTATAGAGGTGTTTGAAGGCATGTGGTTATGATTATGTTGGACAGAGTTGTTCTTGGAAAGCCACAGAAACACTACGTTGAAAATAGTTCATGTCTCCATATGCTGGAAAATTGAAAATGTTTTCAAACCATTTGTCAGTTTTGTTGTTTTAATCAGAACACATTTTCTTTAGCTTGGGTTAACTTGCTGGGGAACTATGATCAATACAAAGTTGTCCTTTTAGAGAGTCGCTGATTGTATCTGGTGGGTAAAGATTTGCTTTTATCCATGTTCAGCATCAGCTGGTTAGGTTACCTGGCAGGCTGTCCTCAATTAAAATCTTCTTTTTTAATTTGATTTTGCTTTGAACTTGTAAATATCAGGCATGGATGGCAGCTGTGTGCACAGACTGTTGACAGTGGGTCAGGTCATTCAAGCATTCAGGGACAGTCAGATCTGGAGCGCAACACTGAAGTATTCAGGGATATGGGCCAAAGGCCCATGTTTGGGACTAGGCCATGATCTCATGGACTCTCTACAGTGCAGATAGAAGCCTTTCAGCCCATCGAGTCTGCAATGACCCTCCCTACAGCATCTCAACTTATCTCTATAACCCTATATTTTACCATAGCCTGCATTCTACAGGACAATGTAGCATGGTTAACCAATCTAACATCCACATTTTTAGACTGTCAGAGGAACCCAGAGGAAACATCCACAGACACGGGGAGAATGTGCAAACTCCACACAGACTGTCACCCAAGGCTGGAATTGAACCTGGGTCTCTGGCGCTGTGCTAACCACTGTGCCGTGATAAAACAGGCTTGAGGTGATGAATGGCCTACTCCTGTTTCTAATGTTCCTCATAGTGTTACACACTACTCCATTACTCAAGTCAAGTTACCACATCATAGGGCTGCTCTGTCACTGGAGAGAGACAACTACCACACCTCAGGTGAGGGGAGAGGTTGAGAAGGAGAGGCCTTTGTGGCAACTTCAGCCAGTAATGGGAATTGAACCCACACTCTCGGTATCGCACTGGTTCACAAACCAACTGTCCAGCCAACTGAGCTAAACCAAACCCCAGTTCTATTCGTAAAAAGTTTGTCAATCGCCTTCAATTAAACCTGAAGTAATACTTAGCAAGAATGTTGGTCAGCTCAAGTGCTGTATTGCATCCAGTCTGAGAAACTACATTCATCCAAGTCTAGCAATGTCTCTTCTTGCCCATGTGTTCAAACCCCAACATCCCCCTCTCTATCTCTATAACCCACTCCAGCCCTACAGTTCTCCCAGAGCACTGCACCCCTCCAATTCTGGCCTCTTGAGTACCCCTAGATTCAGATGGGGGCAAGACAATGGCATTTTTCAAAATGTCACTGGACTAGTAACATAAAATGCCCAGCTAATGTTCTAGGGAAATGAGTATGAATCCTATCTTGGCTGATGGTGAAATTTAAATGCAATAATAACTTGGAATAAAAAAAACACACAAACCTCTTGTTGACTGCGGTAAAACTCTATTTGGTTCACTAATTTCTTGAGGAAACAGATTCTGCCATCTGACCTGGTTTGGCTTGTCTCCAAGCCCACAGCAACGTGATTGACCCTTAACTGCCCTCTGGGTAATTCAGGATGGGCAATTAGCCAGTGACACTCACGGGAGAAAGTGAGGACTGCAGGTGCTGGAGATCAGAGTCGACAGTGTGGTGCTGGAAAAGCACAGCAGATCAAGCAGCATCTGAGGAGCAGGAAAATCAATGTTTTGGGTATAAGCCCTTCATCAGGAATGTGTGGGTGGTGACAAGGTGGCGGAGTGGGTGCAGTGGTGAAGGGGTCTAAGTGACATTCATATCACAGAATCAAATTTTAAAAATCACTCCATTCCTGGATTCCATTCCTTCAGTTGTCAAGGACTTAAGGTCTGGATTTCCCTTCCTAAACCACCCGCCCTCTCTCTCTCTTTCATTAGGATACTCCTTCAAATCTCCTTCTTTAACCAATCTGAAGATCTGACCCATCCTAAACTCTCCTTCCCTGGTTTAGTATTAAATTTTGCTTAATATTGTTCCTGTAAGAAATGTGTTTTTGGCTTTGTTTCAGTAAAGATGCTATATTAAAGCAAGTTGCCCCTCAATATAATATTACTATTGAAAGCTTGGCAGTTAACTGCCAATTATCATTATCTGGTGCAGTGACCATAATAATGCCTCTCTCAATTACGATCCACTTATCAACTACACACTACTCTCATTTCATACAATATAAATGTTGTTTTCCCCTTTATTTCACAAATTATCCAGATGAGTGCAGGACAGTTTCCTCAAAGTGTGTCTTTATCAGCAATACTCAATTTCTTTTTTAACTCATTCACAGAATGTAGGTGTAACTGACCAGGCCAACATTTATTACTCATCCCTTAATTGCCCAGAGTTCAGTTAAGTGTTAATCACATTGATATGGGTCTGGAGTCATATGTAGGACAGACTGAGCTAGGGATGCAGTTCCTTTCCCTTAAGGACATTAGTGAACCAGATGGGTTTCTCCTGACAATTAGGACAGCATGGCTGTTCAGTGGTTAGCACTGCTGCCTCACAGAGCCAAGGACCTCAATTCAATTTCAGCCTCGGGCAACTATCTGTGTGGAGTTTGCATATCGCCCCCCCCCCCATGTCTGCGTGAGTTTCCTCCGGGTGCTCCGGTATCCTCCAAAGATGTACAGGTTAGTCATGGGAAATGCAGGGTGACAGAATAGGGTATGGGTGGGATGATCTTCAGATGACTGATGTGGACTTGATGGGTCAAATAGCCTGCTTCCACATTCTAGGGATTGCACTATGTGCGATTGACAATGGGTCCATTAGACTCCTCATTTCACCATCTGCCATGGTGGGATTTGAACCCCGGTCTCTAGAAAGTTATCAGGATCTCTGGATTAATAGTCTGGCAAAAATGCCACTGGCCATCACCTCCACCCAGATTTAATGCTATACCATGCACTTTACTGAATTACTCCTCGATGCTGCCAATGATCCTTTCTCGTTTCCTCAACATTCCCCTTTGCCATCTCCACTGCAATGCTGCGCTGCTGTAGGTGCTGTTTTTCTGGGAAAGTATTAAACTGAGACCCCCTCTCTCTCTGCACTAGTGGACAAGGTAACTATTTGAAAGGGGAACAGGACAAGGCTTCTACCAATCAGAGTCCAGTTGCTATGCAATCAGAATTCACTTCTCATACTGTAGCAAAAGTTTGTTTACCCTTTGCTCTCGTATTTAAGAAAATTGAACAGTACAGCACAATACAGGCCCTTTGGCCCTCGATGTTGTGCTGATTTTTATCCTACTCTAAGATCAACCTAACCTACATACCCCACATTTTAATATCAACCATGTGCCTATTGAAGAGTCGCTGAAATGTCCCTAATTTAGAAATGATAGTAAAAGTTTCTTTCAATACATAAGAAACAAACGACAGGCAAGAGTAGACATTGGACCACTTCAAACTGATGCTGGAAGCCTAGTGATGGGAGATAAGGAAATAGCAGGAGAACTTAATAAGTACTTTGCGTCAGTCTTCACAGTGGAAGACATGAGTAATATCCCAACAATTAAAGGGAGTCAGGGGGCTGAGTTGAGTATGGTTGCCATTACTAAAGAGAAAGTGCTAGAAAAGCTAAAAGGTCTTAAAATTGATAAACCTCCTGGCCCTGATGGGTTACATCCTAGAGTTCTGAGGGAGGTGGCTGAGGAAATATTGGAGGCGTTGGTTGAGATCTTTCAAAAGTCACTGGAGTCAGGGAAAGTCCCAGATGATTGGAAGATCGTTGTTGTAACCCCCTTGTTCAAGAAAGGATCAAGGCAAAAGATGGAAAATTATAGGCCAATTAGCCTAACCTCGGTTGTTGGTAAAATTCTAGAATCCATCATTAAGGATGAGGTTTCTAAATTCTTGGTAGAGCAGGGTCGGATTAGAACAAGTCAACATGGATTTAGTAAGGGGAGGTCATGCCTGACAAACCTGTTGGAATTCTTTGAACAGGTGACAAGTAGGTTAGACCGGGGAAACCCAGTGGATGTGGTCTACCTAGACTTCCAAAAGGCCTTTGACAAGGTGCCACACGGGAGGCTGCTGAGCAAGGTGAGGGCACATGGTGTTCGAGGTGAGCTACTGGCATGGATTGAGGATTGGCTGTCTGA
>NC_057735.1:5361082-5364135 GCF_004010195.1 Chiloscyllium plagiosum
AAGATAATACATGGCTTGGAAAGGGTGGACGCTAGGAAATTGTTTCCTTTAGGCGAGGAGACTAGGACCCGTGGACACAGCCTTAGAATTAGAGGGGGTCAATTCAGAACAGAAATGCGGAGACATTTCTTCAGCCAGAGAGTGGTGGGCCTGTGGAATTCATTGCCACAGAGTGCAGTGGAGGCTGCGACGCTAAATGTCTTCAAGGCAGAAATTGATAAATTCTTGATGTCACAAGGAATTAAGGGCTACGGGGAGAATGCAGGTAAGTGGAGTTGAAATGCCCATCAGCCATGATTGAATGGCAGAGTGCACTCGATGGGCCGAATGGCCTTACTTCCGCTCCTATGTCTAATGGTCTTATGGTCTAATGTCTCTGACTCTACTCCCACTGCTGGCAGTGCATTCGACACACCCACCACTCTCTGTGTAAAAAACCTACCTCTGACATCTCCCCTAAACCTTCCTCCAATCACCATAAAATTATGCCTCCTTGTGACAACCATTTCCACCCTGGGATAAAGTCTCTGGCTATCCACTCTATCTATGCCTCTCACCATCTTGTACACCTCTATCAAGCCACCACCCATCCTTCTTGGCTCCAAGATTTATTGTCGATCGTCATGATGAGGTCAAAACAAAAAGCATGTGATGAGACTCCCCACATTCTAAATCATGTTGGTCTGGGTTTAATTGTTTGTGCTGTTCTAAAGGTTTACATTTCATCTGAAACCAGCCACATCAATGAAAAGATGGAGGAGTTGTAAGCACAAGCAATGCGGTGTCTTCACTCACTCTGTTTAGTGTCTATAATGTAGTGCCAGCTGCGAGAATGTAGCTTCTAAACATTACTGAAAGCAGGAAAGAAATTTAAACTTTTCATTTTGCATGCAAAAGAGCTAGGACACAAGAAACAGACTTGAACAAAGGGACATCGTTCCATGCAGTATGAGAAGAGGGTGCCAGTTCGCTGGATCATCATTGACATGGTGATATAGCAGGAAAAGTCGCATGTTAATCTTATCTTTCAGAGCAGGCAAGTAGTTTCTGAATGGTCAGGGTGATACCCTGGGGATGCAGTAAGAGGTTGGCTCTCTCTGTAAACCCCCTTTTTATTGAAAAGGTGCTGTATATAGACAAATTCCTTTTGATTAGGATACATAATCAGCTGTAAGCTGATCGCACCTAAGCAAAATGGTCAGGTCTGTTGCATTATGGATTAGATTTCAGACCACATAGCCTTTAAGACAGCTACATGGTATCATGATACCTGATATTCCTGTATAAAGATACCCACCTCTTCTCCAGTCACTCTGTATAATATAGGGAAAAATACTGCTTCTTTGTGTCTAACTATGACCACACAATGTTGTCACAAACAATGGTCAAATCCTGTGATATTTAAACAGTATGTCAATAAACACCTGACACACACAGGATGATGACTCGGATACTCCAGCTTTATGCTAGGTAGCAATCACACACCTTGGTCTCTTGTGTGCAGTCATAGTGTTCTTACCCTTAGGATAGGAGGTTAGATTCAAGTTCTGCCTGTTCCAGAGATGCATAACAACAGCTTGTACATTTATTTTAAAAAGCAACCATACACTAATGACAAATTATACATGTCCATAAGTGATGATAGATAGCACACTGCACAGTGATGCTATGCCACCAAGTTGTGATAATTGCATAAATGACTAGATCTGGTCATGTTGTGTATTTACCAAGGTATTATCTGAATCTATAGCAGCAATTTATCTAGATGCATCTTGTACACTTCTATCAAGTGTGTGTACAAGATGCATCTCGATACATGTTACTAAAAGTGTTTTCCTACTCTATAGGGGAAGGGGGGTGCTACTGTATTCTGGCACTGATTCCAGTCCATGTGGGCTTTGCACCTTTATATCCATTACATAATATCATGACATTTGACATTCTAATATAAAGGTATCTGTCTAATCATTAGTCATTCT
This sequence comes from Chiloscyllium plagiosum, assembly GCF_004010195.1. Taxonomy (NCBI): domain Eukaryota; kingdom Metazoa; phylum Chordata; class Chondrichthyes; order Orectolobiformes; family Hemiscylliidae; genus Chiloscyllium; species Chiloscyllium plagiosum. The sequence goes on from NC_057735.1 coordinate 5,363,062, forward strand.
CTGTGTGATATGGTCAATGCATTATCTTCAATCAGGTCAGTTGTGTGTGTAGAATATACAGCAATAGTGGTAAACCCAGATACCAGAATATATGTGTAAATCTGTGATATTGTAGCTATGTACATGGTTTGTGTTGTTGATAAGTTCCAATGTTTTTTTCAACAATACTCACTATGGGATCTATGCCAGAACACAATGGAAATATTCAAGTGATTAGAATTGAAAAGACCAGAAATGTGAAGGGTTTAAACCTGGGAGGGAATTATAAAACTGTCTCCACAGTCCAAGGAACAGAAACTGGAAGGACTTAGTTGTTATGGACCAGGTCAACCCCCTCTTCAAATATATCAAAGAGATAGATTTGACCCAACTTCTATCTTATTTAAAGGCAAGTGTAAGGTGCTGTGTTCCAGATGTAACTCAGTTGGTTACAGTACCTGGCTTTAAGCAAAGCACACTTTATTCTTACCCTACAGTTAAAACACAAACAAAGGAAAGGAGAGTTAGTATAACTTTAACTCTATTGGAAAACTTACCAGAAGCACAGATTATTTTACTATTAAACAGCAACTGTTCCAACATAGTAACATCCCATAAACACACCCTTGGCAAAGGCGAATTCAGTAAAATAGATTGTCTCAGAGTAATGTTTCTCCAATCCAGGAAAAAAAGAGAAAATTCTGGCAGAGACAGATGTAGGGTCAGCCTCCACAACTAACTACAAAACCCCAATCACTGAAACTAAACTAAAATCCTGGTTCTTTGGGACCCTGACTCCACCCTTCATGACTGCACATGACCCTTAGGGAAGGCAGGATTTGAACCCAGGCACAAAATAAAAGTCTAATGAAAATTAGCTTTAAGAAAACATTGGAGGGATACAGGATTGCCAGAAGGGAGATGAAGAAAGGGATTAGGAGAGCTAAGAGAGGGCATGAAAAATCTTTGGCGGATAGGATCAAGGATAACCCCAAGGCATTTTATGCGTATGTGAGAAACATGAGAATGACGAGAACGAGGGTAGGTCCGATCAAGGACAGTAGTGGGAGACTGTGTATTGTGTCGGAAGAGATA
>NC_057735.1:5365195-5382144 GCF_004010195.1 Chiloscyllium plagiosum
CTTTTCTCATTGGAATGGAGAAGGATGAGGGGTGACTTGATCGAGGTTTATAAGATGATCAGAGGAATAGGTAGAGTAGACAGTCAGAAACTTTTTCCCCGGGTGCAACAGAGTGTTACAAGGGGACATAAATTTAAGGTGAAGGGTGGAAGGTATAGGGGAGATGTCAGGGATAGGTTCTTTACCCAGAGAGTGGTGGGGGCATGGAATGCGCTGCCTGTGGGAGTGGCAGAGTCAGAATCATTGGCGAACTTTAAGTGGCAATTGGATAGGTACATGGATAGGTGCTTAAGTTAGGACAAATGTTCGGCACAACATCATGGGCCGAAGAGCCTGTTCTGTGCTGTATTGTTCTATGTTCTAAAACCCTAATGTATTAAAATGCAATAGCTTCAGAATGTCAATACTCAAAAAATATTTGTGACAGCCAGCTGAGAGATGCTTGCTTCCAAAATAGAACAGCTACAAATCAGATAATAAATATATAACATAGATAAGGAAGATAATTTTACTCATTACAACATTTAGAATGTCATTTGAAATGAAAGGTTTGCTTTCAATATTTCAGGATACATTCCTTACACACCATATACCTTCTTAACAACCCTACCAAAGTTGCCACCAAAGTTGATAGGATTGTTTAGAAGGCTTATGGTGTGTTGGCTTTCATTAGCAGGAGGATTGAGTTTAAGAGCCACGAGGTTATGCTGCAGTTTTATAGAGCCCTGTTTAGATCACATGTGGAATGTTGTGTTTAGTTCTGGTCGCCTCATTATAGGAAGGATGTGGAGAGGGTGCTGAGAAGATTTACCAGGATGCTGCCTGGACTGGAAGGCATGTCTTATGAAGAAAGGTTGAGAGAGCTAGAGCTTTTCTCATTGGAATGAAGAAGGGTGAGAGTTCACTTGATAGAGCTGCACAAGATGGTAGGAGACATAGAGTGGATAGCCAGAGACCTTTTCCCAGGGCAGTAATGTCTATCACGAGAGGACATAATTAAAAGGAGATTGGAGGAAGGTTTAGGGGAGATGTCAGAGGTAGGTTCTTTATATAGAGAGTGGTGGGTGCATGGAATGCACTGCCAGCGGTGGTCGTAGGGACATTTAAGCGACTCTTGGATAGGCACATGGATGAGAGTAAATTGAAGGGTATGTAGGTTAGTTTGAACTTAGAGTAGGATAAAAGGTCAGAACAACATCAAGAGCCAAAGGGCCTGTACTGTTCTATGTTCTATGATGCTTTTATTATTCTAATTTTAAATAAAAACCCCAGGCCTCACAAGCTATTTACTTTATTGTCTTGGAAGAGACAGCTCTAAACCTCAGTCTCAAACTTCCTTCATAAAAGAAAGGACAAAATATACACCTCTTAAAGCCACAGTATCATCATACAATTTGCAAAATTTAAAAGAGTTGAGTTAGGAGTGATATCTCCCTGGAATTGAGTATCTGAAAGGCTTACTATTGGAAATCAGGTTGAAACTTTCTTTTGCAATATATGTTAATAACTTGCTAACTGTCTCTTATGTATGTGACTGTACAAAAGCCTTGTTTGCTTTTTTAATGTAATAGACTTAAGTTCTGTTATTCAAGAACATTTGCAGTTTCATGTGAATATATTTCAGTGACTAACCATGACAGTGATCAATTGCAAAAAAATTACATGTATGACATATTCACTCTGATTTCACTCTGGGATTTGACTTTACCATTATTATAATCAGGTGGGAATGTAAATACAAGAGTTCCACTCTCATTGGGAAATGTTACAGGGAAGTAACATATTGAAGTTAGAAAGCACATCAAAGTGCTCAGATGGAATTAATTGCTGTTCTGGTTTTCCACCAAAGAAGCTGATTGAAATGACCAGCTTTGGAGGAAGTACAAAGTAGGTTTATAAGAATTACAGATATTCTTGTAGGTCTTCAGAGTTATGTGATGGATAGAGACCACAAAATTAGGCCTGATTTCTCTCAAACTCAGAAGGTTAAGGAGCAATCTGATCACCGTCTTCAAGGTATTAACAGGAAAAAACAAAGATAAACCAACTTCCACAAATTGGGGATTCCAGAACTAGGGGACAAAGAATTAGGGTCAAACTGTTCAGGAGAAATGTTAAGAAGCACTTTGATACACAAAGGGTGGGAGAGGTTTGGAACTCTCTTCCTCAAATGGCAGTGGATCCAGGATCAGTTATTAATTTTAAACCTGAGATTAATAAATTTTTGTTAGATAAGTTTTTGTTAAGCAAAGGTATTAAGGGATATGGGCCAAACGCAGGTATATGGAGTTAGGCCACAGATCAGCCATGATCTCATTGAATGGCTGAGCAGGTTTGAGGAGCTGAATGGCTTGTTCCTGTTCCTGTGTTCCTATATTCCATTTGAAAGCATTCTTCAAATTGAGCCTGTGTATTTTTTAAGCACACTTAGAGACATGTTTTAGAAGGTTTTTCATCTTAAAAAAGATTTATTTTGTGAAGAAAATATGTAGTGTGCAACGATGAAGCCAGGAAATGATGCAAAATAGTTTTTAAAGTCACTTTCAGTGATATAAAGTCAGATTACTATGTGGTAGTGTTGTAGACATGGATTAAAAATGGTTACGATTCATATTAAACAATTATCAATAAAACTACATCAGGACATGCTCTTAACTACTTCAAGGACTGTTTATGAGCTTACAAAAGAATTTGGCTGAAACTGGCATCATGTTGGAAACCCAGTGTGATTTATACTCAAATTGTCAATGGCACCCAAAGCAATACTCATCGCTTTTATTCCAAGTGTGCGTAATCAATGTTGGAAAGGTTTCAAACTTGAATTTTGACTCCAATGAGGGAATATATGACACAGGTTCCCATTTTTTCTTAATCTCTGATCACTTTCCCCTCTTACCAGCCAAATTTGAAATTCAGTCATATACTGAAACAAATGTGGAGATGCTGGTTGTTAGACTGAAGTGGACAAATTCCTAAACCTAATCCTAACCCTAACCCTATTGCAGGTAGACTTGTCAGTCTATAACCTGGTGTTGTGTGACTTCTGACTTTATGCTAAAAAGACTGACAGAAAATTTCACTGTAAGTCAATCTTTGCAAAATGGGTGACTGGGTGGATATAATTTCAATTGTAAATTCTGTCCGCGTGTTTTTAAAATGGAAATGAAAGGGAGAGATTACTTTCATTTTGAATTTGAGATCACACCTGTCTTCAGTAACAAATAAACATCGCTCAAAACTATTCCCTATTCCTGAAACAAATTCCCAATACTGTTCATTTATTATAATAATAACCACTCATTATGTTTCTAAGCACCACAGGTTTAAGAGAATCAATATCATTTGCCTTCTTCTATGAATAAGCCTGTAATAGCCTAAGGAATTGAAAGCTGTTATTGTAGTTGCTGGTGTATTCCTGTTTGCATGTAAGATTAACAAATTTGTTGATAGGTTCATTTTTCCTCATTTGTTTTATGTGAGTTGTTTTCCAATATTTATTTCATTTTGAATTAAAGGTTCAATTTGGGGCTTTTTTTTTCCCCCTGCTGTATGAAGTTACTGCCCCAGGCCCCAAATATCATCAGTTCGGCAAAACATAAAAATTCCCCTGCACTGCCTCTTCAGCAGATCCAATATCAGGTTGAAATAAAATAAAGATCCTAATTACTGTCCATTCTGAAATCTCCAAATTAGATACAAGCAAAGTTACAAGCAAGAATTATATCAAGGATCTTCTGCTCCATCTATATATCCCATGTAGATTTGATGCAAGGTGAATTACATCAAGACTGAAAAGGTTAAATTATGAAGACTAGTTCCATCAATTTAATTCATTTTGAAAGTAGCTTAAACAAATCTTTAAAATGATGTCAGAATTCAAAGGAAAGATACAGAAAAGCTATTTCCACTGGGTGGTGCAGTTCACAGCAAGGGGCAACTTTCCGAAAATGAGAGCCATTTACATCCATTCACGAATAAAATCAATATTAAAGAACACAGATCAAAAGTGAGATGAATAGTGTTCAGAGACAGCTCACCGTGATCTGGCTGAATGTGCCATAGATTCAAGGGTCTACCTCATTCCAAAGTAAGCAGACTTCTATCATTGTGATTTTTGTTTTGTTCATGCATGGAATGTGGTCAGTTTGTTGGTCATCCCTAATTACCCCTGAGAAGCTGGTGGTGAGTTCCTTCCTGATCTGCTGCAGACCATGAATGAATTAATAATTTTACTGTCACATCTATCTGGAAAGATACAATAAAAAATGTTCTGTTGACACTATCCAGTGCCATTTTGAGTTACAAAATGAATAAAAAGAAATAACTTAAATAAGAGGTAATCTTCTGTTCAAATTGGGGTCTCAAGCAAGGCTGCAGGGACTCTACAAGCTGTTGCAGGCCTCAACGAGTCCCCGTTCTGGGTACACTAGTGATGGCGCCATTGCCTCAGGAGTGCCCAGCTCACCAACACCACCAAGAGTTCCACTCCGGGCCTACGGCAGGCCTGAGTCCTCACTTTAGGCACTACCACTGCCAAGAGTCCAAGCCCCAGGCCTATGGTCACCAGGAGATCTTGTTCCAGGCATGGCTGCCATCACCAGGAGTCCAGGCTCCGGGTTTACTCTCACCATGAGTCCCCACTCTGGGCACAGCCGCTGCAGCCAGGAGTCCATGGCTCTGGGCCTATCATCACCAGAAGCCCCTGCTCCGGGCACCGCCTCAACCATGAGTCCAGGCTCTTAGCCTACCATCGCTAGGATCCTCCGCTCCAGGCATGGCTACTGTCACCAGGAGTCTAAGCTGCAGGCCTATCGTCACAAGGAGCTGCTGGTCTGTGCACAGCTGCTGTCACCAGGAGTCCAGGCTCCAGGTCTATCGTCACCAGGAGACCCTGCTCCAGGCACAGTCCCTGTGGCCAGGAGTCCTGATTCCATGCCATCGATGTTGCCGCCATCGCCCTGCCAAAACCTCTCCAGGCACATGGCAGTGGGTCCCAACTTTCTCTATAGTTTCTTACACTCCCTCTCCCTCTCCCGTGAGGGACAGACCCTGCTCCAGGGGCTAGCTTCAGCCTGAAGCTGCTCCTGCTCTGTCCAAACAGCAAAAGGCATAAAGAATAAGGAAAGCCATGGTGCTATTAACTAGGGAGCTCCAGGTTTTTGATCCAGCTGCCGGGAGAGAACGGCAACGCACTTCCCAAGTTAGGATGGTGCTTGCCTTTGGAGGGGAACTTGCAGGTGTTAGTACTCCTAAAAGTCTCCTACCTTTCTGCTTTATGATGGTAGAAGATGTAAGACCAGAGTAGACCATAGAAGCAGAGTAGACCATTCAGCCCATCGAGTCTGCTCTACCATTCAATGAGATCATGAATGATCTGATAATCCTCAACTCCATTTTCCTGCATTATCCCCATAACCATGGATTCCCTTATTGATTAAAAATCTGTCTCAGACAGATATCCTTAATGATCAAATCCCAACATCCCATTGCAGTAAAGAGTTCCACAGATTCACTACCTTCTGAATGAAGAAAGTCTTCCTCATCGCTGTCTTAAATGTATGACTCCCCCTTATTCTCAGATTATACACTCTGGTCCTAAACCCTCCTACAAGGGAAAGTGACCTTTCTACATCTACCTGGCCAAGTCCCCTCAGGATTTTGCATGTTTCACCTCTCATTCTTCTATCTTCCAATGAGTACAGGCCCAAACCATACAGATTTGGAAGGTGCTATTGGTGAGTTATGGCAATGAGTCTTGTAGATGGCGCAGACAGTGCTGCCACTGTGGTGGAATGAATTAATGTTTAACATGGGTCAATCAAGTGAGTACCTCTGTCTTTAATAGAATTTGAAGTGTTTTAATAGCTTTTGAAGATTTTGCAGCCATCCAGGTAAATGTTATTCCATCACACTCCTAACTTTTTAAAAAATTCATTCGTAGGATGTGGGCATCACTGGCTGGGCCAGCATTTATTGCCCATCCCTAATTGCCCAGGGAGCAGTCAAATGTCAACCACATTGCTGTAGGTCTAGAAGTACACATAGGCCTAGGCAGATAGGGATAGTGGTTTCCCTCCCTAAAAAAAACATAAGAACTAGCTGCAAGAGCAAGCAATTCAGCCCCTTGAGCCTGTTCTGTCATTCGATCTGATCATGGCTGATCTCATTCCTGCCCACTGTCCATCACACTTCAGTTTCCTCAAGGACGTTAGTGAATGAGTTTTTTTTTGCCAATCATCATTAGACTCTTAAGTCAGGATACTTTTAATTGAATTCAAATTGCACTATCTGCCAGGGCAGGATTCACATCCGGGTCCCCATAATATTAGCTGAGTGCCTTTATAGGGAATTGGTTAGCTCAGTTCACTGGACAATTGAATTTCCTTTATTGGTCAGTGCATTGAGTATAGGAGTTGAGAGGTCATGGTGCGACATTGGTTAGGCCACTTTTGGAATACTGTGTTCAATTCCGGTCTTCAAGGATGAAAGGTTAGAAAGGATGTTGTGAAACTTGAAAGGGTTCAGAAAAGATTTACAAGGATGTTGCAAGGGTTGGAGGGTTTGAGCTGTAGAGACAGGCTAAATAGGCTGGGCTGTTTTCCCTGGAGCGTCAGAGGCTGAGGGGTGACCTCAGAGAGGTTTATAAAATCATGAGGGGCATGGATAGGGTAAATATTCAAAGCCTTTTCCCCGTGGTGGGGGAGTCCAGAACTGGAGGGCAGAGGTTAAAGGTGAGTGGGGAAAAGTTTAAAAGGGTCCTAAGGGGCAACGTTTTCACACAGGTAGTGGCGCATGTATGGAATGAACTGCCAGAGGAAGTGGTGGAGGCTTGTACAATTATATAATTTAAAAAGCATTTGGATGGGTATATGAATAGGAAGGGTTTGAAGGGATATGGGCCAAATGCTGTTAAATGGGACTAGATTAGTTGAGGATATCTGGTTGGCATGGATGATTTGGGTTGAAGGGTCTGTTTCCATGCTGTACATCTCTCGAATGATGCCAACAGTAAGGGTTTAATTCCTGTACCAGCTCAGGTTACCATGAAGGACTCTCCTTATCAACCTCTTCCCTCATCTGAGGCATGCTGACCCACAGGTTAAACCATCACCAACTGTGTCTCTCTCTAGTCAGTACTATAGACTGGTTGAGCTATGGTGACTTTATTTTTATTTGGATACCTTGATTAATAATCTAGTGAACACTACTAGGTCATTCCCACAAGGAACAGTACAACACAGGAACAGGCCCTTCGGCCCACTAAGCCTGCACCAACATGAGACACTTTTTAAAACTGAAAACCTTTTGCATCTAAGCTGTCCGTATCCCCCAAACCCTATCACTTCATGTATCTATTAAGATACGCTTAAATATTGTTATTGAATCCACCTCCACCGACAGCACATTCCAGGCACTTAACACCCTCTGTATAAAAAAACTTCCCTCTCCTTTAAGCTTACTGCCTTTTACCTTAAACCTATGTCCTCTAGTAACTGGCATTTCTACCCTGGGAAAAAGACTCCAACTACTTATTCTATCCACACCTTTCATAATTTTGTAAACTTCTATCAGGTTGCCCCTCAGCATTTGATATTCAAATGAAAACAAACACCTTGTCCACTCTCTCCCCATAGCTATTACCCTCCAAACATCCCAGTAACCCTTTTCTGTACCCTCTCTTAGAGTCTCCACATCCTTCTGGTAGTGTATTGACCAATTCTGGTCTCTCTGATATAGGAAATACTCCAAATGTGGCCTAACTAACGTTCTATATAGTTATAACATGACTTGCTAATTTTTATATTCTAAGCCTCTACCAATGAAGGCAACTGTGCCATATGCTTTCTTGACCACCTTATCCATTTGTATTACCACTTTCAGGAAATTGTGGACCTGTACACCTAGATTTCTCTGTGTGTTGATGCTACTAAGGGTTTTACCATCCAGTGTATACGTGCCTCCGAAAATGCATCACCTCACATTTGTCAGGAAGAAACTATATCTATCATTCCTCCACCCAAGTTTCCAGTTAATCTATATCCTGCTATATCCTCTGGCAATCCTGCTCAACATCCACAGCTCCGCCAAGCCACAATCAGGCCATTTACATCCTTCTCCCAATCATTTATATACATTGTCAACAACAGGGGTCCCAGCACTGATCCTTGTGGAACACCACTGGTCACATGATCCATGTGGAACACCACTGGTCACAGATCTCCAGTCAGAAAAATACTGTTCCACCTTTACTCTCTGTCTTCTATGACTAAGCCAGATCTGTGTCCATCTTACTATGCACCATGGATCCCAGGTGACTTCACCTTCTGTAGCAGCCTGCCATAAGAGACCTTGTCAAACACCTGCCTGTATAAATGGTCAGTCAGAATTCCTCACATCAAAGTCAGGCTGAATGCAGGGCCAAGCCCCTTCTCCATTATCCCAGAGCTACTTCTATCCCACCTCAGAAATAATCATGGAATTCCCTACAATGTGGAAGCAGGCCATTCAGCCCAGACTGACCCTTCAAAGAGCACCCCATGTCGCCCCGCCCCTACAATCCTGCAGTTCCAGTGGCTAATCCATTTTGCCTGCACATCTTTGGAGTGTGGGAGGAATCCAGACCACCCAGAGGGAAACCCACACAGACACGGGGAGAATGTGCACACTCCACACAGTCGCCCAAGACTGGAATCACACCCAGGTCCCTGACACTGTGAGGAAGCAGTGCTAACCACTGAGCCACCATGCTGCCTCCTGCTTCATTTAAATATTCACAATCTTCATTAAAATACAGTCTGTGGCCTTAGAAAGAGAGACAAAAGTTAGGCTGGAAATAATTAGGAATAGATGCTAACTGTTTTATATGTTTGATGTAAACTGTTTCTGACTCTGATTTTGAAATGTAAATCATTTGGCTGCTTTATGTTGATCTGCCCCAGCATGTTCATATTTCAGTCAGAGACCACTAATTATTTTGCCGCTAGCATTCTGTTTGGAGAGAAAGTTATTACTGTTCTGATAATTTTGGCTTCCAAACCTTTCCTTGCAGCATTTTTGATTCAACTCATAAATAATAAAGCTCAGTGGTCCACAGTTCGTAAATCAGCCTGTCTCTCTCTATCCAAGCCCATGAAAACATATTTCAGAAAAAAAAATCAATAATTTCTGGGAGGTTGTCAGTTACAGACCTTTGTTTCTGTAAACTTATTTTTTTACCCATTTGCTCGTGGGCTGTTTTGATGTCTTTACCACACTTGGAAGAAGCCCCACCACATCCTGCCACCCAGCAACGTTGGTCCCTTTTATCTCCATCTTTTGTGCATGAACGCAGAGGGTCATATTGATAAGAAAGTGTCCCAGTTGAGGGATAGTTGCTGTTCTGAGAGTTCTATTTCTCAGCAAGCACTTTTTAGAAGGAAATCTGCCACATAACAAAGAATCTGTGCGAAAAGACTTTGGAAAGTAGGTTCATAGTTTCTTGAAGGTGGAGTCACAGGTAGATTGGATAGTGAAGAAGGCATTTGGAACACTTGCCTTTATTGGACAGTGCATTGAATATAGGAGTTAGAATGTCATTTTCAACTATACAGGACATTGGTAAGGCCTCTTTTGCAATATGTTGTGGTTCTGTTCGCCGAGCTGGGAATTTGTGTTGCAGACGTTTCGTCCCCTGTCTAGGTGACATCCTCAGTGCTTGGGAGCCTCCTGTGAAGTGCTTCTGTGATCTTTCCTCCGGCATTTATAGTGGATTGTTGTCTGCCGCTTCCGGTTGTCAGTTCCAGCTGTCTGCGTGTGGCTACTAAGGATAGATGGTCATGTCGTTTCGTGGCTAGTTGGTGTTCATGGATGTGGATCATTAGCTGTCTTCCTGTTTGTCCTATATAGTGTTTTGTGCAGTTCTTGCATGGGATTTTGTACACTACATTGGTTTTGCTCATGCTGGGTATTGGGTCCTTCGTTCTGGTGAGTTGTTGTCTGAGAGTGGCTGTTAGTTTGTGTGCGGTTATGAGTCCTAGTGGTCGCAGTAGTCTGGCTCCCAAGCACTGAGGATGTCACCTAGACAGGGGACGAAACGTCTGCAACACAAATTCCCAGCTCGGCGAACAGAGCCACAACAACGAGCACCCGAGCTACAAATCTTCGCACAAACTTTGAACTTTTGCAATATTGCATGCATTTCTGGTCTCCCTGCTATCGGAAAGATGTTGCTCAACTTGAAAGGGTTCAGAAAAGACTTACAAGGATGTTGCCAGGGTTGGAAGGTTTGACCTTCCAATAGGGATAGGGAAAGACTGAATAGGCTGGGGCGGATTTCCCTAGAGGTTTATAAAATCATGAGGGGAATGGATAGGGTAAATAGACATGGTCTTTTCCCTGGCAATGGGGGAGTCCAAAGCTTGAGGGCATAGGTTTAGGATGAGAGGGAAAAACTTTAAAAGGGATGTCAGAGCAACGTTTTCACATAGAGGATGGTGCGTGCGTTGAATGAGCTGCCAGAGGAAGTGGTGGAGGCTGGTACAATTACAGCATTTAAAAGGCATCTGGATGGGTATATGAATAGGAAGGGTTCAGAGGATAATGGGCCAAATGTTGGCAAATGGAACTGGATTAATTTAGGATATTTGGTCATCATGGACAAGTTGGACTGAAGGGTTTGTTTCTGTGCTGTACATCTCTATGACTCTTGTTTGATGTTTTTTAGAGTGAGACACTTTTTAATTCTATTTTTATAAATTTCATTCAAGAGATGAGTGTATTGTTGATTAGGCCATTTATTACCCATCTCTAATTGTCCAGAGGGCAGTTAAAAGTTAACCACATTGCTGTGGGTCCGGAGTAACATGTAGTCCAGACCAGGTAAGAATAGCAGTTTCCTTCCCTAAAGGACATTCGTGAACCAGATGGGTTTTTCAGACAATTGACAATGACTTCATGATCATCCTTAATGTTCTGGCCTACATGTGACTTCAGACCCACAGCAATGTGGTTGACTCTTGACTGCCCTCTGGGCAATAGGGGATGAGCAATTAATGCTGGTCTAGCCAGTGACATTCTCACACTATTGTCACATTTCTAAAAACTGCTCCTCGGCTCAAAGATACGCTGTTCTTGAATTTTTTAAGAGCGGTAATGAACCAGACCGGGCTCCAATCAGACTTGTTTGGTTCAGAGATGAAAAAGATTTTGAGAGGACTTTTGTTTATATGTAAACAGATGAGACTTCAGGCCAAAGTGGTCATGTTTTAGAAGTAACTTGCAGAATGAAAGGGGAGTGGTCAGTTCTCTAGCTGAGCAGTTTAGTTCAGTCCAGAACTGGTTGGGAGTTGAACAGTGAGCTGTGTGGAAACTCTCTCTTCTGCCATTCTAACTTCAATCTGTAAGCATCTGACCCATTTTTGTACTGTGCTTTAAAGGGGGTTTGCTTATTGGGACTATTGTGTATATTTGGTACAGCATACTTAAGTCTGTTTGGATAGACTGAGTTCTGTAGGAGTTCTTTAATCTGTTCTTCATGCTTCATTGTGTAATTTTGTGAATAAATTTTTTTATCGGTTTTAAACCTGGTAGTCAACCTCGCTAACGTAATCCGGGTAATTTTCACTGGACACTTACTAAAACAAATTGCAAAGTTATGGTCTGGGCTGCCAGCTTAAGAATGTTTTGATTGGTCTGGCCTAGTTTATAACACCATGAACCAATAACAAGTGGCCACAAATCTACCAGATTGTCACAATATCCCATGTCATTCAAGTAGGAAATCTACTGCCTTTATCCTGCTTGGTCATTATGTGACTCTCAAACCAAATATCTATTTTAAAAAAGAGGCCATTAAAATTGTTGGTATGCCGTTTTGTGATTGACTGTGCCCTCTGAAGTGCCTTAACTTTACATTTTGTTGTATCCTCGCTCATTCTAGCTCACTCCCGCACCCGCCCCCTCCCCCAAGGGCATCAGACCGGTAATGTTCATATCCTGTGAATGAATTACAAAAGGAAAACCTCTATTGCCCAATAAAAGGTAGAGAACCCAAGTCAGTTAGAGAGTAGAAGGGCCGTTTCAAATGCTCACGATAATAGGAGGAGCGGGAAATGTATACTTCTGTCCATATGTTGTAGAAAATGATTGCTGAATATCCATCAGACAGATTGCACTGAGCTGCAGAAAACCAGTGCATCAATAGTCTCAGTCACATTTCTCCTCTGAGAACTCCATTGTGCACAATCCATTCATTCTGGTGGGATGGGATTCTTTGCAAGTCAAGAGAGCTCAATATGGATTGAATCCAGCCTATACCCACTTAATTATGTCTATGCAAAGAACTGGCAGTAATTCAGAACAAATGGTTATTATGGTTTTCAGGGACAATTGTTGTAGAGGTGGGGGGGTGTTTGGGATGGTGAAAGATGGCAACGTTTCGGGAAATTGTGCTCTGATGTGGCATCCTGATGACTTCCGAATAGGAGAAGCTTTGTTCTGCATCTTCATCACCTGAGCTTGGAGAGTTAGAAACCCCAGGAACACTTTTCCCCTTGTGAGAGCCCCACTACAATCGATCTTGCAGCAGAGTGCGGCGGGAGCTGGGCGGAAGTGAGGTCGGAGCACAGAGGCTGTTGGGAAGGTTAGTGAGTGCTATTTAAGTAGGTGTGTTCTGGGCCCCAGGTCCTACACAGTAGGGCCTCCCTCCCACCCTCCTCGTCTAACCTAATTAAGAGTCCACAGATTTGCAGCAAAAAAAGGGGGTCAAGGGAAGTGTCTGGTGAGAAAAGTGTGAGTCTTTGGCTCAGGAGTCTTCGGTGAAGAGACTGAGTGAGGAGATTATGCCACAGGTTGAAGAGAGTGAAGTCATGACTGTCAAGCTGATTCAGTGTGTTGCGAGCATAATGTGGGAGGTCAGGGACACTGATAGTATCTCTGGCTCCTTTGGCTGTGGAAGGTATGTACACATTCAGCTTCTGAAGGAGCATGTTGCAGCACTAAAGAAAGAACTAGATGATCTTAGGCTCATCCGAGAGAATTTTCTGGACAGGACCTTCAGCAAGGTCATTACACCGTGCATACCAGAAAAGAGAAGTGAGATGATGATGAGGAAGGAAGAGATGATTCAAGTACAAGACACCCCGGGGGAAGTGCCTCTCGTGAACAGGTTGACTCTCTTGGAAACTGTTGAGACAGATGAGACTGCCTGTCCGAGAGGAGGACAAGTCTGCCAATCGAATATTGGCTTGGAGGCAGAGCTGAGGAGTCCAACATCATGCAGAGCCGTGGTAGTAGGGAACTCCATAGTGAGAGGGACTGAAAGGGGTTTCTGCGGCAACAGGCAGGATTTGAGGATGGTGTGTTGCCTTCCTAGTACTAGGATCCAGGACATCACTGACAGAGTGCAGGGAATCCTCAAGGGTGAAGGTGAAGAGACAGAGTTGGTGCTGCATGTCGGCACAAATGACGTCGGGCAGAAGGGGAGGGACATTCTACAGCAGGACTTCAGAGAACTCGGAAGAAGGCTGAAAAGCAGGACTTCCAGAGTGGTATCTATGGTTTGCTTCCAGTTCCTCGGGCTGGAGAAGGCAGGAACAGGGAGATAATGGACTTGAATGTGTGGTTGAGGAACTGGTGCAGGAAGTAAGGATTTAAGTTCTTGGATCAATGGGGTAAGTTTTGTGGTAAGGATAAATTATAGAAGAGGGATGGTTTGCACCTTAATGGGTGGGGGACCAGCATTCTGGCAGGCAGGTTTACCACTGCAACACAGGGGTGTTTAAACTAAGTAGTGGGGGGGAGAGGACAAACTAGAAATTTAAGAAGGAAGTTAATGGGAAAGTTAGAACAAGAGAAGTTAAGAAAGACAACGGAATCAATGGAGCGGAAACCTCAAGGGGGATCAGACAGTATGGTCAAGTGAAATAGGGGTTGATAGGAAGGGTGAGGGGAGTAACAAATTAAAAATATTATGTATGAATGCACGAAGCATAAGAAATAAGGTGGATGAGCTTGAGGCTCAGTTGGAAATTGGCAGTTAGGTTGTTGTGGGGATAACTGAGACATGGCTTCAAGTGGACAGGGCCTGGGAAATTAATATTCAAGGCTATACATGCTATCGTAAGGACAGACTGACAGGCAGAGGGAATGGGGTGGCCCTATTGCTGAGGAATGACATTCAGTCCCTTGCGAGGGAGGACATAGAATCAGGAGATGTAGAGTCAGTATGGATAGAGCTAAGAAATTCTAAGGGTAGAATGGGGGTTATCAACAGGCCCCTAAACAGTAGTCTGGATGTAGGGTGGAAGTTGAATAAGGAGCTGAAATTGGCCTGTCACAAAGGTATTACTACGGTTGTTATGGGGGATTTCAACATGCACGTAGACTGGGAGAATCAGGATGGTACTGGACCCCAGGAAAGGGAGTTTGTGGAGTGCCTCCAAGACGGATTCTTAGAGCAGCTTGTACTGGAGCCTATCAGGGAGAAAGCAATTCTGGATCTGGTGTTGTGCAACGTACCAGATTTGATCAGGGACCTCAAAGTAAAGGAACCATTAGCAGGTAGTGACCATAATATGATAAGTTTAAATCTGCAATTTGAGAGGGAGAAGGGAGAATCGGGAGTGTCAGTATTGCAGTTGAGCAAAGGGAACTATGAAGGAGCTATGAGGGAGGAGCTGGCCAAAGTTCAATGGTTCAATACCCTGGCAGGGATGGCAGTGGAACAACAATGGCAGGTATTTTTGGATATAATGCAGAAGGTGCAGGATCGATTCATTCCAAAGAGGAAGAAAGATCCGAAGGGGAGGCAGGTGCGGCCATGGCTGATGAGGGAAGTTAAGGACTGTATAAAGATAAAAGAGAAGTATAACATAGCAAAGATGAGCGGGAAGCCAGAGGACTGGGAAACCTTGAAAGAGCAACGGTGGATAACTAAAAAGGCAATACAAGGAGAAAAAAATGAGGTAAGAAGGCAAACTGGCCAAAAATATAAAGGAGGTTAGTAAAGGCTTTTTTAGGAATGTGAAAAGGAAAAGAAATGCTTAAGACTAAAATTGGGCCCTTGAAAACAGAAATGGGTGAATTTATTATGGGGAGCAAGGAAATGACAGAAGAGTTGAATAGGTACTTTGGATCTGTCTTCATTGAGGAAGACACAGACAATCTCCCAGATGTAATTGTGGCTGAAGGACCTAGGGTGATGGATGAACTGAAAGGAATTTATATTAGGCAGGAAATAGTGTTGGAGAGACTGTTAGGTCTGAAGGCTGATAAGTCCCCAGGACCTGATGGTTTGCGTCCCAGGGTACTGAAGGAGGTGGCTCTAGAAATTGTGGATGCATTGGTGATCATTTTCCAATGTTCTATAGATTCAGGATCAGTTCCTATGGTTTGGAGAGTGGCTAATGTTGTCCCACTTTTCAAGAACGGAAGGAGAGAGAAAACAGGGAATTATAGACCGGTTAGTGGTCGGAAAGTTGCTGGAGTCAATTATAAAAGATGAAATTATGACTCATTTGGATAACATTTGGATAGGTCAGAGTCAGCATGGATTTACAAAGGGGAAACCTGCTTGACTAGTCTTCTGGAATTTTTTAAGGATATAACTATGATGGACAAGGGAGAGCTAGTGGATGTAGTGTACCTGGACTTTCAAAAAGCCTTTGCTAAAGTCCCACATAGGAGATTAGTGAGCAAAATTAGGGCATGGTTTTGGGGTCAAAATACTGACTTGGATTGAAAATTGGCCTGCTGACAGGAAGCAAAGAGTAGTGATAAATGGGTCCCATACCACAAGGATCAGTGCTGGCACTGCAGCTCTTTACAATGTACATTAATGATATAGATGAAGGTTTTAAAAGTAATGTTAGCAAATTTGCTGATGACACAAAGCTGGGTGGCAGGGTGAAATGTGAGGAGGATGTTAGGAGAATACAGGGTGACCTACATAGGCTAGGTAAGTGGACAGATGCATGGCAGATGCAGTTTAATGTGGTTAAATGTGTGATTATCCACTTTAGTGGCAAGAACAGGAAGGCAGATTACTACCTAAATGGAGTCAAGTTAGGTAAAGGGGCAGTACAATGAGATCTAGATGTTCTTGTATGTCAGAGTCCAGATTAGAGAGGTGCTGGAAAAGCACAGCAGGTCAGGCAGCATCCGAAGAGCAGGAAAATCGGTATTTCAGTCAAAAGCCCTTCATTAGGAAGGAGGCAGCCTCATTCCTGATGAAGGGCTTTTGCCCAAAATGTCGATTTTCCTGCTCCTTGGATGCTGCCTGACCTGCTGTGCTTTTCCCCAACACCACTCTAATGTGGACTCTGATCTCCAGCATCTGCAGTCCTCACTTTCGCCTAGTTCTTGTATATCAGTCAATGAAAGCAAGCATACAGGTACAGCAGACAGTGAAGAAAGCTAATGGCATGCTGGCCTTTATAACAAGAGGAATTGGGTAGAGGTGCAAAGAGGTCCTTTTGCAGCTGTACAGGGGCCTGGTGTGACCGCACCTGGAATATTGTGTGCAGTTTTGGTTTCCAAATTTGAGGAAGGACATTCTGGCTACTGAGGGAGTGCAGCGTATGTTCACGAGGTCAATTCCCGGAATGGCGGGACTATCATATGTTGAAAGATTGGAGCGACTGGGCTTGTATACAATTGAGTTTAGAAGGATAAGAGGGGATCTGATTGAGAATTATAAGATTATTAAAGGATTGGACTCTCTGGAGGCAGGAAGCATGTTTCCGCAGATGGGTGAGTCCTAAACCAGAGGACACAGCTTAAAAATAAGGGGTAGGCCATTTAGAACAGAGGTAAAAACAATGACTGCAGATGCTGGAAACCAGATTCTGGATTAGTGGTGCTGGAAGAGCACAGCAGTTCAAGCAGCATCCAAGGAGCTTCGAAATCGACGTTTCGGGCAAAAGCCCTTCATCAGGAATAAAGGCAGTGAGCCTGAAGGGTGGAGAGATAAG
>NC_057735.1:5385055-5394027 GCF_004010195.1 Chiloscyllium plagiosum
ATTGATGCGTGGACGGAGGGGGATGAAGGTGAGTCCTTTGCTGGGGACTGGTCGTTCATCCTCATGAAGGTGAGTCCTTTGCTGAGGACTGATCGTTCATCCTCAGTGAGGGGGAGATCTGGGGGGATGGTGAGAACTCGGCAGGGCTGAGAGCTGGGATCTGGTGTGGGTGTAGAGCTGGGAGAGGAACAGAGTTGAGGAGAAACCTCTTCTCCCAGAGAGTGGTGGATATATGGAATGCTCTGCACCAGAAGGCAGTGGACGCTAATTCTCTAGATACTTTCAAGAAAGGGATGGATAGAGCTCTTAAAGATAGTGGAATCAAGGGTTATGGAGATAAGGCAGGAACAGGATACTGATTGTGGATGATCAGCCGTGATCACAATGAATGGTGGTGCTGGCTTGAAGGGTGGAATGGCCTACTCCTGCACCTATTGTCTATTGATCTGAAAACATCAGAGAGGGTAAAGCGGGGATTTACATGAATTGCCCTGAGAATGAGGGGTTGCAGTTACATAGATCATCTGGAGAAGCTGTGACTTGCCTTCTCACAGAGAAGGCTAAGGGGAGATTTGATAGAGGCTATCAAAAGTCTCAAGGCTTTGGACAGAATGAATAATAAGGAATTGTTTCCACTGGCTGAAAGGTTAATACCAAGGGAGCAGTGAGATAATTGGCAAAAGAACCAGGGGTGACATTAAGAACATCTTCTTTCTGCCAAATGAGGAGTGGAAATGTGAAAGGGTGGGGGATACAGATCCAATCACAACATTCTTTTGATGTGGAGGTGCTGGTGTCGGACTGGCGTGGACAAGGTCAGAAGTCACATGACACCAGCTTCTAGTCCAACAGGTTTGTTTGAAACTTGCTCCAAAAGCTTGTGATTTTGAATAAACCTGTTGGACTATAACCTGGTGTCGTGTGCCTTCTCACAATATTCTTTCAGGGGTCAGACCATGTAGAAGCCCTTATAGAAAGACTGTAATGTCTATCTTTTTGGCTTTCTGTTTTATTTTCCTAACTTATATTGTATATATCTGTATTGCAGTGCACCCTTTTCTCATTATTCTCTCTATGTTTTGTACCTGAGATTTGTACCTAAGACTGCACCATGTGTTGGTGACATTGTACACTTTTCACTGCACTCCTGTTCTTTTGTAACCTGACAATAAACCTTATTCTAAATCATGGGCCAATGGAGAATGAACCAGAGAGTGCGACCAACTAGATTGATCTTAGAAAGTGTTGGCAGACACCAAGCAGGCCGAAAGGCCTTCCTCTGCCTTTTAAACAAATGCTAGGCCCCAGAAGCATTCTTAATTTTATATGAATTATTTTTACTTTCAAGTAGAATATGATTTAATAGGGGATTTGCTTGAGCTGCTGTAAATAGGGACCGATTGAAATGAGAGGTGCCAGGTTATGAGGTGTATGCATGTAATTCTGTAAATAAACACCGATAAAAGTCTATGTAGTTTAGTTCCAATTCTATCATCACCAATTAGCTTTCCCTAAAATGGCAAAGATCTTCCAATTTTTGCATCTTATTTTCAAAGTGTGGTTGGATCAAGAGGAGATTTAGAATCTCGCATCAGAAAGCGAATTCCTTCACGGTAATCATCACTTTGTAACAGCCATTCTAGTTTAACCACGTGGTTCTCCCTGTGGTGAGGATATTGATTGTTTCTCAGGTGTGCAACTATAGCTAAATGGCAAGACAAGCATTTCTTCATTTAAAAGATAAAGGGAGTCTTTAAACTTGTGGGTCTGGCCATTTGAACAATACCTTTACTTTTTATCACTAGGCATAATCTCAGAATGAGGGGTGTCCTATTTAAGACAGAGATGAGGAGGAAAGGAGTTTCTCAACTTTCCTCTGGGTGCTCCGGTTTCCTCCCAAAATCCAAAGATGTGCACATTAGGTGAATTGGTCATGGTACATTATCCATAGTATTAGGTACATCCATCAGGGGCAAAGGTAGGGGAATGGATCTGGGTGGGTTACTCTTAGGAGGGTCGGTGTGGACCGAATGGCCTGATTTCACACAGTAGGGAATCTAATCTAATAATAATGATAATAAATATTATTCTTTCAGAGTGGAGTGAATCTGTGGAATTCTTTATCACAGATTGCTATGAGGGCTGCGTCATTAAGTGTATTCAATTCTAAGAGAGACAGCTTTTTAATCAGGAAGGGAATCAAGGTTATGGGGTGAAAGCAGGAAAGTGGAGCTGAGGATGATCAAATCAGCCATGACCTCACTGATTTAAGAAGCAGAGTCAATAAGGCATGTTGATGAGCTCACACAAAGGGAATCTTTGGTCTGAATGACTTACTTCTGTTCCTATTGCTTGTAGTTTTATGATTGAAATTGGCAAGTTCAAGTCAGAAGCTAATAGATATCCAAAGACTAATAACATCGCAAGATACAGAGCAGTAGAGGAAAGTGATGTTGAGTTAAACGATCAGCCATGGTCATGCTGAATGATGGAGTCAGCTCCCTAGGCTGCATAGAGTCATAGAGATGTACAGTATGGAAACAGACCCTTCAGTCCAACTTGCCCATGCTGACCAGATATCCGAAATTAATCTGGTCCCATTTGTCAGCATTTGGTGTATATCTCTCTAAGAGTTTCACATACCCATCCAGATGCGTTTTAAATATTGTAATTGTACCAGCCTCCACCATTTCCTCTGGCAGCTCATTAGATTCGCACACCATGTTCTGAGTGAAAAATGTTGCCCCTTAGATCCCTTTTAAATCTTTCCCCTCTCACCTTAAATTTATGCACTCTGGTTTTGGACTCTCCTACCCTTGGGAAAATACCTTGTCTATTCACTTTATGCATGTCTCTCATGAATTTATAAGCCTCTCATCCCTCAGCCTCTGACGCTCCAGGGAAAACAGCCCCAGCCTATTCAGCCTCTCCATACAGCTCAAACCCTCCAACCCTGGCAACATTCCCAGTAATTTTTTTCCGAACCTTTTAAGTTTCACAACATCCTTCCTAATGGATTAACTACTCCTGCTCTGATGTGTGCTAGCTGTGACTGAGTGAGGACAGTGCTTTGTCTCTGCCTGATAAAATCCCAGCCCAGGACTAAACGACAATGAGAAAAGCTGACACCCCAGTGCAGTATTGATTTGTTGCATTGCTGTTTGTTGGGTGAGGCATTTAACTGACTCCTGCCTGAGAGAGCATTAAAAACCTCAAGTCTGAAGACAAGCAGAATGGGCATTTCCCCATTGGCTGGACCAATAGTTTCCCTCAACTAACATCATAGAATAAAGTTTCATTCACTCAGGTCTGTGAACATTGGCAGTCAGTGAACATAAAACATTAGAAGTGTTTTGACATTTAACAAAAACGATGAAAACATTAAACCTGGTCAGTAACATGTTGCTGTTTGTGTAAAAATGCAGTGCTCTGTCTCCAACATTAAAACAATGGCTTGACTTCAAAAAATTAAAAATCACTCAACACCAGGTTATAGTCCAACAGGTTTATTTGGAGGTACAAGCTTTCAGAGCGCTGCTCCTTCATCAGGTAACTAGTGGGGTAGGATTGTAGGACATAGAATTTATAGTAAAAGATAAAAGTGTCATACAACTGAGGCAACGTTTTGAATAAACCTAGATTGCTCTTAAGTCTTTCAGCACTTAGAATGGGTGTTGTATGATTTTTAACTTTGTTCCCCCCAGTCCAACAGCACCTCCGCATCCTGACTTGAAATGTACATCATTGCTTGTAAGTGCTTTGGGACATTCAGAGATTAAGAACAATCGATCAGCAAGTCGACCTGTGTTGTACTTGTAGCAATGCATTTAAACAAAGATTAAATGAGTTTTCTTGTATTTAGGAGTCCTGCCCCATCCCCACAATAAATATAATGGTGCAAGTCGTTATAGCTTTCAGCAAAATCTTGCAACGTAATCATGGAACTGACAGAACACCGGTTGGTCAATGACCCCGCAATAATTCTGTTTTCATACTTCTCAAGAAGCTAACGAGCCAGTTAACATTTTCTCAATCCAGCCGTACATTACACAGGAAGCTTCAATGTGAAGGCACAATACAATAATCGGAACTGACCAGGCCTAGAGCTCCTATTAGACAGTGAATTTGAAAAACCGCAAAGCCATTAGCCACTCCCTGGGGCAACTCACAAATTCAAAGTGTATTACAACAACATCGACCTGCATTTATATAATACCTTTAAAACAGTAGGATGTCCTAAGATGCTTCTCAGAAGCATTATGAGAAAAGAACATAACACTAATACAATAGGTGGCTTAAAGCTTAACCAAAGAAGTAGATTTTAAGAAAAATCTCAAATGGAGAAAGGAGGATCAGGTTCAGTAAAGGAATTTCACAGCTTGGAGTAGTGATAGTGGAAAGCGTGGGCCAACAGTGGCAGACTGATTAAGATAGAGATTGCACAGAAGATCAGAGTGAGGGGTCTGTGAGATTGCAGCGACAGAGAGAGGCAGGGCCTTAAAGAGATTTGAAAATAAAGAAGAAAAAATGAAATTGAAGTGTATGTGGGGCTGATAGACAAACTGGACTTTGTATGGGTTAGGACACTGGCAGCTGATTTTTTTGGATGAGTTCAAATTTACGGAGAATGTGTTTTACATATTAGATATAAAAAATCCTCTGCAATCATTTCAGTTTGTCCAACATTAAATGTGAACATTTAAAGCAAATTCATCATTGTCTCTAGGTGCCTTAATGATTTATTACAACAGAAAATTCCAATTCATCAGCTTGACAACCCAACTGTAAAAATGAAGCAAATGTTAAGACTACTTTAACACAGAAATTGAATACAAATAAATCCTTTGGAAAATTTCTTTGAAATTTCCATTCATTTCATGGAAATATCACATTACTTAAAGCAGCTTGATGACAGCAGTACCTTATGTTTGCTGAAAGGCAAATGTGCTGTAAGATTCGAAAATAATTCTTCCTTTTGTTGTTTGACAAGTTATCTTCTCATGAGCAATAAAAACGCTTTGTTAGTAATTGCGTTGTCAGATCCTTAGCAAATCACTGGACTTGAAATTCACAGCTCAATGAGGTTTTTAATTGAGATTGCAGATTTTACAATTTTTTTGGACAGTGGTGACAATTTCTGGAGGTAGAGTTTGAAAATGCTCATGGAAAAGAATGAAAGAGCATCAAAGCCATTTATTCCAATTTCCTGTGCTGAAATACAATTTAAAAGGACTGCTCTGTGTAGGAAGAATATATTTCCACTAAACTACACACCCTGGTAGCAAATTGCGAATGCTGCTACAGAGAGATTTGAATACTTACTGAAACAATTTCTGATTATATCTTGAATTCATCCAAGCCATTATATCTCATCAAAATAAAGTTGCCATAGTTTTCATAAACCACGGGGCACTCTCTCATTACAGAGGGACAAACTGGTGACAGTGATTCTGCTGATCTCCAGACCCAGGGTATGGGGAAACTATCTTCCATCTTCCAAGATGGTGGTGCTGGCATGATAGGGAGAGTTAGGACCAGCCACATCCTTCTCTTTCTCCTTTTCCGTCCTTTTCTTTCTCTTTTCTTTCAGCTTCTGACATTGTGAGGGAAGCTGGAAGCTGAAGGGTCATCAGCATCAGCAGTGATGATGCCCAGATTGATGACTCCTGGCTTTGGTAGGCCTGAAGCCTGGACTTGGCAACCTGGTGCACTGTGGGCTGTGATGGAGTTTGGTGCCTGGAGTGGAGCTGCATCCTTTGTGCAGTGTAAGGGAGAGTTTGACATGGACTGGAGGAGAGGTCCTGGTGTGGGCTGGTTGAAGGATGGTAATGCTGAACTTTTTATTTCTTTACTTTTTAAATTTATTCCAAAAATCCTGTACACAGCTACCTTTGTACCTAAGGTGGCACTGTAAATAGCAACTTTGTAAACTTTTCACTGCACTCATAGAGTCATAGAGCATGGAAACAGACCCTTCGATCCAACCAATCAAACATAATCCCAAACTAAACTAGTCCCACCTGCCTGCTCCTTTCTTATTTATGTACTTATCCAAATGTCTTTTAAATGTTGTAATTGCAACCACATCCACTACTTCCTCAGGAAGTTCATTCCCCACCCAAACCATCCTCTGTGTAAACGTTTGCCTCTTATGTCTTTTTTAAATCTCTCTCCTCTCACCTTAAAAATTTGCCCCATCCTCCTTGAAATCCCCCATCCTAGGGAAAAAGATAATTATCATTAATTCTATCCATACCTCTCGTTATTTTATAAATTTCCATCAGGTCACCAATACATGTGACAGTAAACCTGATTTAGTTAATTCAATTTAATTTAATTCAATTTAACCTGACAGCCACCATGTGTTGGAAAAGGGGAGGGGTTGAGAAGGAGAGTCCTTCATGGTAACCTCAGGCAACACAAGAAACTACAACTGCACCAGCAAACTACACCTAAATGGTCACTTTCAGATATTTCACACAAGAAAAGAACTCAGAGAGCATGAATCTCTAACACCCACAGCTAAATCCTTTAAGTGAAGTGGGGAGACTGCAGTCAGAGAGCAAATCTGCAGTCAGAGAGCTGGGTGGACGGTAACAGTAACTGGAAGCGAGGTTAGTGATGAGTGGGAAAGACAGCTGCGGCCAGGTTCCTTGAGGGGAACTGATTGTAACTGAAGAGGATTACTGCCTCAAATAAAAGGGGGCTGTTGATCCAGGTTGTTATCGATAGACAGGAATCTCCGAAAGCTGGAAGGACCAAATGCATGATTTGTGGACCAGACAAATCCCTTTATGGGCTATTTGTGGAACATAGGACTTCAGAGCAGGAGAAGATCATTTGGCCCTCCCAGCCTGTTCCAACGACCATCTGATTATGGCCACAGAGCCACCTTCCTGTCTGCTGGACTCTTCCGCGACCATTAAAAATCCATCTAACTTAGCCTTGGATAAATTTAAAGACTCAGCCTCCACTACATTCTAAGGAAGACTATTGCAGCCATTTATGACTTTCCGAAAGAGGAACAAAGGTTTTATTTTTATGTTAAAAGTGAGACATCTTATTCTTAAACCTTGTCTGCAAGTTTTAGACTTCCCAAGAGAAGAAACATCCTCTGGGTATCCACCAGTCCACTCTGGGATGTATTACAAATTCAGTACCACTATAAAAATGCCCACAAGAACCATCTGAGACGCCTTGGGTTGATTGACTGCCACCAACTTGGGGATAGCCACTCCTCAAATGAAAAGGAGGATGAGGAGACAGGGGCTATTACAGCCACTTAGGGGGAAGTCCAACCTGCATTGTTTATCCTGCCACATACTCTCAGTATCCAGTTGCCGGAGCTAAACATGACCCTCACTGCAATGAGTGAAAAGAATATAAATTCATTCTTTACCAAATAACTCAACAAGATGCAGAGATGCTAAAACATTGCACATTAATTATTACAATTCTCAACTTATTTAACTGACTGAGCAAGATAGATAGTCTGAGATAACAACAGCGTGCTGAAGGAAAAGAAATGTTGATATTTCTTCTCGACTCCCAAAAGACAACTGAGTGAAGGCTGCAGCAGATCAGACAGACTGTTAAATTATACAAAAAAATCCCAAAGAAACAAAAACATAAATTGCTGGAAAATCTCAGCAGGTCTGCCAGCATCTGTGCAGAGAAAGCTGAGTTAATGTTTCGGGTCCAGTGACTCTTCCTCAGAATGTTGTTAAAGATGTGCCCCCTAGTCTTGAAAGCCCCCACCCTAGGGTAAAGACACCTGCTATTCACCAGATCTATACCCCTCATGATTTTATAAACCTCCTATGCTCCAGTGAAAGTAGTCCCAGTCTATCCAGCGTCTCCTTATACTCACTACTGCAGACTCTCTGTCGGCCACACTTAAAACAATTAACTTATCTGATTCTGTGCTGTGAACTTCGCCCAACAGTTCCTCCAAGATCAGTTGTGAATTTCACTGTTTGTTAATTTTCCCAGATGCACTCCGATGTCCAGCGATACATGAGTTCAAACAGCAAAGGCAGTAACTGTGCAGGTTCTCTCTCTCCCTCTCTCTCCTGCACTGTCCTCACCATGTGCTTCCTTTGTCTGCTCTTCTCCCTTTTAAAACTGCTGTTGTTTTGACTTTTTTTTTCCCCAAAGTTCCAAAGCAATACTATAGCATATAAAACAGTAGTTGCTGCTCCTGGAATTCGAGGAAATCACCTCCAGCACCTAAAATACCCCAGTTGGGAGTGGGGGGGGAGGGTGTTACCCAGGGAGATAGTGAGGAAAGAGATTAATCTGAGACTGATACAGTTGAGAACAGAAGCGAGTCCAACAGTCAGGGCAGGCAGGGACAAAGTAGGACTAATACATTAAACGGCATTCATTTCAATGCAAGGGGCCTAACATGGAAGGCAGATGAACTCAGGGCATGGTTAGGAACATGGGACTGGGATATCATAGCAATTACGGAAACATGGCTCAGGGATGGGCAGGACTGGCAGCTGAGTTCCAGTATACAAATCCTACAGGAAGGATAGAAAGGGAGGCAAGAGAGAAGGGGGAGTGGCATTTTTGATAAGGGACAGCATTACAGCTGTGCTGAGGGAAGATATTCCCGGAAATAGATCCAGGGAAGTTATTTGGGTGGAACTGAGAAATAAGAAAGGGATGATCACCTTATTGGGATTGTATTATAGACCCCCCCAATAGTCAGAGGGAAATTGAGAAACAAACTTGTAAGGAGATCTCAGCTATCTGTAAGAATAATAGGGTAGTTATGGTAGGGGATTTTAACTTTCCAAACATAGATTGGGACTGTCATAGTGTGAAGGGTTGAGATGGAGATGA
Organism: Chiloscyllium plagiosum; assembly: GCF_004010195.1. Lineage (NCBI taxonomy): Eukaryota > Metazoa > Chordata > Chondrichthyes > Orectolobiformes > Hemiscylliidae > Chiloscyllium > Chiloscyllium plagiosum. The sequence continues at coordinate 5,393,906 of NC_057735.1, forward strand.
GTTTGTTAAGTGTGTACAAGACAATTTTCTGATTCAGTATGTGGATGTACCTACGAGAGAAGTTGCAAAACTTGACCTAGTCTTGGGAAATAAGGCAGGGCAGGTGACTGAAGTGTCAGTGG